>NW_012133830.1:35859-192460 GCF_000403515.1 Pseudozyma hubeiensis SY62
CTGCCAACGAAAATTTAAGGTGTGGATCGGTCAAGCGTCGGTAGCTCGCGTCGATGCATCGATGCGTCGAAACGCACAAAAGCCAAAAAGGAAATTCGGGATGCGACCATGTCGAGCGAGCCTGCCGATCGGATAGTGCGGAAAGACAATAGAGTTGGATGGCATTGTTCTCGGGTTGCTCGCTGTCCAGCCCGCGCTGGATGCGGCCAAAGAGCTCATCTCGACGGCTCGTCTGCCGGTCATCGCCGCCTCGACTTTTTGCAGATGGTTCGCGACAAAGATCTTGCCCCGTCGTGGGTTCCGACGTCGCTTTCCGCCACCAGCTACACTTTGCAACTGGCTCGAGATGAGTAGTGGCGCACAGAGAGGGCGGGGGCCACGTCAAATGGACTCGATTTGTTCGCCTGGTCGTCCGGCTAGAGAATGCTACAGTACGAAGCGGTGGGGTGGTTGTGCTCATGCCAATCCCTTCATTACCGACAGGAACGGGTGTTGAAAGGGTTGCGTGAGAAGGTGAGCAAACTTTTGAGCATGCTCCTCATCTCGAAATGATCTCGTGTTTCGCTTTGAAACCTTATTTCTGTTGTTCCCTTGCAGCATTCGGCTCGACCGAGGACGACGTTCGGGCCATTCATGCCCGTTGGTGTGTACGCGGAACAAGACTGACATACTGTACACCCGCACCCGAGGCACGAGCTCGAACGTCGAATCATTGCCGAGAAGGCACTAGTGTCCACCGCGGTATCATCATACCGTCCACTGTGCCCATCATTTTGCCGCACGCTCCTCCATCTCGCTCGATGCATCCTTCCTTGACTTTTCACGAGGAAACTGTGTGACGAACACGCACTACGCCGAATTGCTGCAAGACTGCTGCGGCAGCCGATACAGCACACATGCTCGGTCATTTCTGCAATCCCCCAACGCACCGGTCAACGCAGACTTTTCGCGATCGACTCGTCAAAGCATCACGTCGGAGCTGCAACAACCTGTTTCATTTGTCTCGAACGCTACTTTTAACTTTTAGTGATCCGTTCGGACAAGGAGAGACAGAGCAGCGGAGCCGTGCGGCTGCGGCATGAGGTCTGACCATGCAAGTGCTCGGCGAATTCGTGTCCGGTCTCACCTTCGCTTAGAAGCAATAGAGTGTAGCACCGCACATTGGTACCGGTATCAGCGCTCGCTGCCCACCTATGCTTTATTTCGCGGAGTCTGAAACCGACTTTGCCAAACAATAGCGACTCAGAAGCTGGACCGGTGCATGCAAACCAATCACGGTTGCCGCGAATCGCCTCGGGTGCAAGTCCCTCAACTTCAACCAATCGGGTTGTACACACTGCTTTACCCTCTCTGTCCTGTGGTACAGGGTGTACATAAACGTTTCAAAAACGAAGTCTGAGAACCGCGGTCAAGGATGTTAGCGTCCCTCTTCACGCCCGCTCATGGCTCGTACAGAGCAGACCACCCAGAAACAGAATCTCGAAAATTATGCGGTACGCACGAAAGTGCTTTCGTCCCTCATCCGAACAGGATCCACAATGTTGACGGTGGATTTACTGTTGCTCTTATCGGATCAAAGTGCCGGTGAACCCACCGGGCTCGGGAATGCGACCCAACAGAGACACTTGGCTGCTTCGGTCTTCGATGCATTGAGACGATGCTCATCTCACCTTATCTTCCTCGCTTACATCGAGACGACACGGCGGCAACACAAATCCGCCTTGCTGTCGTCCTGTAAACCATCCACTCAATCCATGAATTGCGATGCGAATCATGGCACGAGGCGAAGCCAAAGGCGCCAGGTCCCCGAGCATTTCGCCGTTCTCGCACGAAAGAAAGGGTTGTCAGAACCCTCATCGCGTCGCGTCTGCGATTCTCTCCACATGGAGCCTCGCTTCCCTTTGCGGCCAAAAAAAAAAAGGGATTGTGTACAGCAGTACACTGCATCCACTGACCATCGTTTGGGAGGAGTTCAAAGCATGTTCGTCGCCGGCCGAGCAACGTCGGCCGATTCTTCATATCTCTCATCAGCAATATCCGCTATTTCGCAGCACGCACAACCACGCTCTGCCGCCGGACACGCCGAACGAGCCACCGCAGGCAAAGTGGGAGCATCCGGACCGGAGCGCGATCCATCCATCCACCCGGTTTCCTCCATCGAACCTCCACCATCGCGTCCTCGCCGTCAACGCGCGGGCGTAACACCGCAGCGCGGCGGCTGGGTCGCGACCACGGCCTGGCTTGCACCAGCAATATCAAAGGCGATCCTACGGTCGAACAGCAGCAGACAGGCTTGAGAGGTGTGGACGACGCAACCGTGACGTGATCGCGAACAGAGACGGGTTGATAGTTTGACTACCAAGGCGCGATAGCTGGCATCGCACGCTGCGAGACCGAGACACAATGTCGTCCCTCCACCATCCACGACCGATTGACGACGATCAACAGGCCAACAAGCGACGCAAGGTCAACACCTGCCTCCAATGCAAAGCTCGCAAAGTCAAGTGCGACAAGAGTCGACCTCAATGCGGGCCATGCCAACGTCGCCGCCTCCCCACCGATCATTGCGTATACGAAGACGAAGCCGACGCCGAGACCCTGCAGCACTATTTGGGATCCGACTACCTCGCCAAGGAGGGGTACGAGCTTGCATCTCAACCAGCGACATCGGCCGCAGGCATTCTGCAGAGCTCGCATGCTCGTGCTGTACTCGACCGGCTTGCGCAGCAGATGCAGCTTCGCGGTCAAGCTGGTGCGAATGGTGAGCTCGCTGCAGCCTACGATGCAGCTGGACTGTTGGGTGCGGATCAATTAAATGGAAATGGCGCCGCTGCTGCTGCCGCTGCCGCTGCCGTCGCGGCGGGAGATCCGAGTCTGGCGGGGAGCTTGTTGGCGAGCAATGCGGCAGCGAGTGCCAATGGTGACGCTGGCGCCAAAGGTTCAGCCGATGCAGTCGGGTCTCTGTTGGCCGGCAATTTGTTTCCGTTTGCATGCGAACCAACCCATGAGCGTACGAAACTGATCCTTGGTCTGCTGCCAAACGACCACGTAGTCAACGTTCTGCTCGACAGTCTTCGCACCTTCGAGACGAAATCACCGCTCGGCATCAGTTGGCGTCTCATCCGTGTACAGCTCATCAACCTCCGTGGGGATATCTCGGATTGGAGAACCGGTCAAGTAGAAGAGCCCGAGGTCGATCTCACCTTCCTCGCGCTCCTCTTCGAACTCATGGTGTCCGCCATCGACTGCATCTCGGTCGACGAGATCATCAGCGAAGGCATCGCCATGACCGCAGAACAAGTTCCCGAGATGACCGATCGATGGCACGCCACCTGCCAGGCATTGCTCGCCATGAGCAACTTTCGGCACGAACCCAACCTCAACACTGTCTGCACCGAATTCCTGTTCTACCTCTACGAGATCAGACGGGGAAGATCAAAAATCGCACTGCTTCACCTTCAAGCCGCCTACCAGTCGGCGACGGCGATCAGCATGCATCAACTCTCCACCTCGCAAGCGGACGCTTCACGGTGGACGTCCGGTTCGGAATCGGACGAGTTGACCATTCGGACCGGTGCAGTGACCGCCATGCGGAAAGCCCAGTTCGAAGGTGGTGAAGCTTTCGCCATCGCCGAAGAACGACTTTTGCTTTCCTCCCTCTCCCAACCCGACATCACCAGAAGGGAGTTTTTGCAGAGCAACATCCCGGATCGAACGCACCTGGTCAGAGAAGCAGCGAGAACACTTTGGATCTCGATCACGTGGCATCTTTCGCTGCTCACGCCACCGTATCCTCTGGCGGAGAGGTTGGACGATGGTGGTTGGACAACCGAATTGGGATTGGTGGATGAGGCACATTTGCCGGATGGCGAAGTTGTGGCTCTACCGGTTGGGGCGGGGTTGAGCAGCGTTTCCGTTCATTTCTTCCGCTTCTTGGGGGAGAGCACACGCTTCTTGCTGAGACATCCGCCATCGACACACTGGCAAGATGCGTCGTTGGCTGGGGTGGTAGAGGAATGGAATGGAATTGCAGAAGAGCACCTTGGAAAGATGCGAGAACCGGTGGGTGAAGGTCGATCGATGTTGCATCACTTTGCGCTGGTGATACATCACTGGGTACGCATCCGACTGCTCCGACCATACTTTTCCCAGCTGCAATACTCTCCATCGTCCAAGTTGGCGTTGGATACGCTGATCACTTCGGCTCGAGAAGCACTCCTACAAGTACAGCGAATCCTCGCTACGTCCGACATAGATCTATCCATCTTCTCGCCCCTCATCACGCTGGTCAAGATCGACGCTTCACTTATCCTCTCGCTCCACCTACACCAACTCGCGGTCTCGAACGATACGAATTCTTCGCTGGAATGGTCGACGACGAGGAGATCGGCAAAGACGTCGCTGCTGCTGATGTGGACGCATGCGGCGGAGGCCGCGCCTACGAGGTTGGGCAAGATCCCGCCGTGGCGGAAGGTGATGCGACAGGTGGTGGAGGAGGTTTTGGTAGATGCGTTTGAGAAGAAAAGGGTTGCACTGCAGGAGGGAGTGAGGGTCAAGAGCGAAGATGGCTTGGGGAGTGGAGAGTTGGATAGGGAGGATAGGTTGGATGCTACGTTGGGAAGAGTGGGGGATGAGGTGGGGCTGACGGTGTATAGGGATGAGTTGGTGGGAGGAGGATGGAAGCAGAAGCCGTTGGTATTCGATGCGCTCGATGGGTATTTGAGGTCACTCTGAAGGGGCACTGCTCAGAGATGGAAAAGTTGGCTCTGCTGACCTGATTCAAGGCGCACTGGGGTTGTCTGCAAGAGTGAGGCAGCACAAATGGTCGTAACTTATGTGAAATTTATGGTATCATATTGCATGCATGTATTAACAAACGAATCTCCAAACGGTCACGACAAACCCTGGTCACCATGTAGCTTGCCTCAAACGTGGCATCTACCACCCTATGGGACGGAAGAGCTGAGCTTGGCTGGACGAAGCATCCGGGTTCGGAAGATCCGACCTGCTCGGCGATCTGTACTCCTCCATCGGGGATTCGTCTGCGAATCGGATCGAGGGACGCTGCGCACGGTTCGAGCCGAACTTGACCGCTGCATCATCGACGTTCTGTTCCGAGCCCAAGCCGGACAGAGCCTGGATGTGGATGTCGTCGACGATGATGCCACTCGACCTCCTGGTGTTGAGCGCGTTCGAGGGGAATCTTCCGCGCAGATGAATGACATCGTGACCTGGTTTGGTGCGTCTTCCGCCTCCACCCAGCGGTCCGGGTCCCCTCAAGGTCGGGATGCAGGCATCATCAGGTACACCCACAGCCTTCGCACTCCCCCACTGACCGCTACTCTGCACCTTGGCAGCCACGTACTCGCGCAGCAACATCAACCCCTGCGTAAGGCAAAACGATGCCACGGCAAAACATGCGAGCAGCAGCGTAAAGCATACCACGAGGGGCAATCCGAACTGTTGGACGTTGAAGAAACCATACACCCACACATGGTATCGGTTGTAGGTGATACTGACGATGCCGATGTAGAGAGCGAGGAAGGCCATGACGGGAACGAGGTGCCACCATGGACGCAGAGGTGTTCGCGAGAGGATGACGAGATCGATCATGGTGAGTACGTAGTTGAGCGTGTGCTTGCCGATGTTGGCGAAAGCAGAGTATGGATCTCCGAGCGGCGCCGGGCCTGCGAGGAGCGACCAGAAGATGACCAGGACCACCAGCGGGAACGACGACACGGTCGACACCAGCAGAGTGTGGCACACCTGCAACGGACGCGAAAACTTGCGGCTCAGCAGAGACCGGGGGTAGCGAGAACCAATCTCGAACTCGGAATCTTTGCCATACGCCAGCTCGCTCTCGATGTCTTCGTGAAGCTGCGTACCAAAGGCGTCGATTCCAGCCTTGTGGCGAGCGATCTCGATCCGACCCACACCGTTATGGGGAAAAGCCTTCTCGACCATCTCGATGCGACTGCTACCCTGCTCGCGGCTCGCCTTCTTCCACCGACTGAGCGCAAACCAAAACGTGCACGTGTGTATCGCCGACATGAGGAAATACGTCGTATCACCCCAAAAGCTAAGACTGGTGAAGTAGGTGATGGTGCCGATACCTTCGACGACTGCGGTGGAGAAGGCTGTGACGAGCATGTAGATGGCTACAACGACGCGGAACAGCGCCAGCGCCGGGACGGGGAGGATGTAGGATGTGACGAGGCGGTGCTGTGGATCGAAGGGTGTGTCGACGCCGAGGTAGTGGTAGATCTTGGTCGAGACGCCGGATACTTCCTCGATTGCGGGCTCCTCGTGCTCCTCCGCCTGTCCGGTGCGGTAGGTGAAGGCGGGCGCGTCGTCCATCCGCGGAGTCATGTGGGAAGCCAGGTTCGCCATGTTGTCGTGAACGCTGGTAGCAAAGTGAGGATGATTTTTGTCTGCGCGAAAGTGAGAAATTCTTGATTGCAACGGTGATCCCAACGCTTTGCCGGTTACGAGCCTACAATTTCCAGATGGAGGATACCAGCCTCCCAGAACGGACGCCGTCCTTACAATCTAAGGGAGAAGGGGGGATGGAGGACGAAGGGGTGATGGTGTGGTGGACGAGTGGAGACGATGTTCGACGTGAGCGAGAAACACACTTGCCCACCCTACTTCTTGTAGTCTGGCAGGATCGCATGGAGGGGCAAGCACAGCGCCTATTGTTGTAAGCTGTGATACCGTGTCACTGCACTCTCAGCGGCGCAAGGCTTGTACAGCAGTGCAATGCAAGAGTGTTTCAGCGGGAGCGGTGCACTGACATCGAAGGCGGACGAGGCTACAGTACTCGTGGAAGGGCTGAAACATTGTCTGGCGCGCCGGAACGCTTAGGCACAAAGATACGGAACGCCAGTCAGCAATCGGCAATGAGGGGAGGTGAGATGGAGTACGGTGGAACAGCAAGTGGAGAGAGAGGTTTGGTCAAGAACACGGCGTCGGAGGATGTCTCGCCTAGCGGCTAGCAATGTTGAAGGCCTCGACTGGGCACTGTACAGACAGACGTAAGCAACAGGCACCGTCCTCATTGTCGGACCAAGGCGACGTCTCTTTTCCCCCACTCGCTCTCAACTTGGCTTCGGTGATCTCTGTGGTCGATCGAAATGCATCTGTTCCTCGCGCTGTATACTTCAGCGCTCAGCTGAAGCTCTCCGTGAGGATAGATCCGATCGTACAATCTCGAAGGACATCAAGTCGAGAGCAGGCAAGGAACCGCAAGGAGCGAAGTAGTAGAGTGTCCAAGTTAGCCGCCGCTGATTTTCCTTCCGCATCTGCCGAATGCAGTATGGGCACCAATCCAGCCAACGTCGCAGCACGTTGTTGTGGGCGCAAGCGGCGTTTGACGTGAGACAAAAGTCCAGCCTCCGACCATTTTCGGTCTTTTTTGGTCCTCGAGTGTTCTGCCACACGCCAGTATTCGACGACATCCCGCTCGGCGGTGGTTGAACCTCTGAAACCTAGAAAGCCACTTGCGCTGTTAGCTGCCTCGCCGCTCGATGCTCGAGTCGTGGGTGTACTGTATGGCTGTCATGGATGCGAAACCACAACAAGCGCTTCGATGGCAGCGTGTCTGATACTATCTTGTGGTACGACAGCCATTGCAGCTGGTCTACAAGCGGCGACAGAATCGAATATCGAAGAGCTTATCCAACACTTTACCGCCAAGTCAGCCCGACTTCTGCCTTGCGACCGCGGTCTGATTGCCTCGAGGGGTTACCTGAACTCGCTTATCGGATACCGCTGAGACTCGTTGTCGCAAAATGAAAGCCTGACAGAAAAGGAACGTCTCTGAACAGCTGAGGAGGGGTCGTGCCGTTTGCCAGTCGGCGTAGTTTCTTCGTTTTGTTACATCTCTCCATTTCGACAGCCTGTTTCCGAAAAAAGGAGGCAAGTGAAAGTGGAGTTGTCTTTGAAATGTCTTCCGACTTCCGTTGCTGAGCATTCTGCGAAACACCAACACTCTTGGCTCCGAGCAACTACCGACCAAAACCATCACTGCAAGACATCTGCGGCGCAGTCACATAAGGGCTGCCCGGGGAATCTATCGATATGGCGCCGCCGCCCCCTCCCAAGGTAGCGTCCAGAGTGGCCAGGCCAGCAGCGAGGTATCGACCGGGCAAAGCACCATCTGGTGCTGGAGCAGCACTCGATGAGTACTCGGACTCGGATGCGTCAGATCGCGAGGACGAGCAGCCTGATACCCGCAACGCAAGCGCAATCAACATCGCGGATCTTTCTTTAGGCTCAGCGCAGCAGAGGCGGACAGCAGGAATTGTCATCAACGACAGTAAGAAGCTCGACCTGCGGTTGAATCCCGCTTCGATAACAGCAGCAGACGACGGGGAGCAGGACTCGTCCGAGTACGAGACGGACACAGATCAGGACGAAGAATCAGATAGACCCGTATTTCGCAAACCCGGCGCTCCTGCATCCGCACCACAGCAACAGCCGGAAGCGACCGACTCGTCCGAGTACGAGACCGACTCTGAAGAAGAGACCGACGAAGATGAATCCACACCGGCACCATTGCTCAAGCCGATCTTCGTGCCCAAAAGCGCTCGCACCACCATCTCAACCACAACGTCAGCAGATCAGCAGCAGCCCGCTGACGACCTAGAAGCCAAGGCCGAAGCGCTGGCCGCCCAACGCCGTAAAGAAGCGCACGACCTCGCCGAAGCAACCATCAAACGTCAACTCGCCGAAAAGGAATACCAAGAATCGCACATCATCGACTTCGACGACACAGACGGACTCGACCCAGAAGCCGAATTCCAAGCATGGCGCCAACGCGAGCTCGCCCGTCTACGTCGCGATCACGAAGCCGTCCTTGCAAAGCAACGCGAGCAGCAAGAGACCGACGCCTTCAAATCTCTCCCCGAAGCAGAGAAGGAACGACTGGGTCGGGAGAGGGCAGCTCAATCGCGGGCCGAGAAGAAGGAGCAGAGGGGCAACCCTGCGTTTTTGCAAAAGTACTACCACAAGGGGTCCTTCTTCCAGGATATGGATATCTTGAAGAGGGACTATAGCGAAAAGACGACCAAGGATGTAGATGTCAGCAAATTGCCAAAGATGATGCAGGTGAGGGGATACGGGGTGAAGGGAAGGAGCAAGTGGACTCATCTGGCGAATGAGGATACGAGCAAAGGCAGGATGCAGGTGGAGCGGCTGGGGAGTGAGAGCGGGTGTTTCAGGTGTGGTGGTCCTCATTTGAAGAAGGACTGTCCAGAGGTTGATGGGAAGGGGGAGGGTGGAAGTGGTGCGAACAGTAGCGCTTTAGCGAGTGAGGGATCTCGAAGATGGGGAAGCGAGCGCGCTGACGATACAGTCGAACGACGCGAAGCCGAAGACTCACAGCGACAAAGAAGTAGAAGCCCACCACGGCGAGGATCGAGCAGATACGACGCAGGCGCTTCCTCTTCACGGGAACCGCGGCATCGATCCCCTAACGACGACCGCTCGCATCGAGATCACAAACATCGCAGCTCAACCCACACTCCTTCATCCTCGCACCGTAGAGACGACGACACCAGTCGAAGCCACCGTCACTCCCGCGACGATCGGAAAGAACGCACCCATCGCCGCGACTCCGACAGACAAGACGATCATCACCATCACCGCTCAAGCCATAGAGACCGCGATCATCGCTCCAACTCCTCACGCCACCGCTCCTCCGACAGCCACGACAAGCACAAACGTCGAGACCTCGACGATCACACTAGCACCAGCAGACATGACGATCGCGAGTCGCACCGCAAACGCTCGCGGCTCAAGACATGATCTCCACCGCCAAGCCATCTGTAACACTAGCACACGCAATCCAGCTTTGACGAAGCATCCACATCTGTCACAAGTTCGCCTTTTATAGGTGACGCAGTCCAAGATTATCATGATCAGAATAGGCACATGAGTTGAAGAGCAGGTATCAATAAGAACAAGTTGACGAGGGGGTGTCGCGACCTGGGAGACCACGTGATGGCGGTATCAGCAGTTGCAACCGCTCTGCTGGTTATCCTGATCGATTCTGATCGGATCGGGATAATCAGCGTACAACTCAGCCTCTGCCTCCTGCTGCAGCGCAGCGCGCGCAATGGTCTGGAAAGCCTGCTCTACGTTGATGGCCTCCTTCGCACTAGTCTCAAAGTAAGGAATGTTGCCCTTGCTCTGGCACCAGGTCATGGCGCGTTTCTGCGAGACCATGCGTTTGCTCTCCTCGACGTCGATCTTGTTTCCGAGCACGACGAAGGGGAAGTTTTCGGGATCGTGTGGTGCAGCTTGGATGAGGAACTCGTCACGCCACGAATCGAGGGTTTCGAACGACTTTGCGTTGTTGACGTCGTAGCAGAGACAGCAGCAGTCAGCACCGCGGTAGAAGGCAACACCGAGCGATTGGAATCGTTCCTGACCAGCGGTATCCCACAGCTGCATGGTGACGAGACGATCGTCTACCATGACTTCGCGTGTGAGGAAGTCGGCACCGATGGTGGCTTTGTACGCGGATGAGAAGCGCTTGTTGACATCTGTTGCAGAATTGAACTCTTCAAAGGTCAGCTTACTGAATAGAGTCTGTGGCGAGACGAATGCCGGAGAAATATATGCTTACATTGGTTCATCAACGATGTCTTGCCGACACCTGAGTCTCCGAGGATGATGACTTTGAGGAGCACTTTCTTGCGAGAAGCCATGGTTGCTGGGGGTCGGTGCGTCTTGCGACCAAACGAGTCGTGTGCTACGTCAGGCAAAGTTTTTGTTGGACTCCAACGTCGGATCGTAGAGTTACGCAGCGGACGAATCGAGAAGTGTTCCTGGCCGTTGCGATCAAATAGAAGGATGAGGATGGTGACGGTAATGACGATAACCGTAATGCGATCCAGTCGATCGGTCGAGATCAACACACAAGATAGCTGGTCAGCTGGCCCGGACCTCGCACGACCGAACTGACCTGCACGGTTAAAATCACAAACTATCTTGCAACAGCACAGCCAGTATCTCGCACAATCGCATTTACCAGAAATGTGGAGTGCTGAGCGCGCCTGGAACGGGATCCTTGGTCTTAGCAGGCGCCAGACCGCTCTCGCTACCCAAAGAATGTCGGTGCGTGCAAAGCGTATGTATTTTGAAATTTCGTCAAAGGAACGCCGCACAGGGGCGCGGTTGCACTTGGGAGATGCATCGCTTTGTTCCTTTTGTCGATCCTTCAATTTTAGGCTGCAGCACAGCTCGAAGGGAGAGACATCCTCACATCCTTTCGCCTTGCGTCATGACAGGCGCAATTATTTTTCGTATTGGGTAGCAAAGGAAGTCTGACAATCACCAGCTTTTCCCATAACTAATGGACCCTGAACTGTTCTAGCAGCAATCACGATTGTGATCATCGACCACCTCGACTCCGCTTACAAAACCCTTCCTTTCTCACCTGTTGCTATCTTCCTTCTGCTACCAAGCTGAGCGACTGCAACCTTCACGGTGATCATGCAGACAACAACAGCTGCGAATTGGAATCAAGCCATCTTCCTGCGGCTGCAAGAACGCGATGCTCTCGAAAAGCAGTACGATGCCGTCTGCCTACACTGTGAGTATGCCGAATTGGCAACTGAACACGGATAGCAAGTATGCTGATGAAAGCAACCGTTGCCCTTGATCATATCTCGCAGATCGAAAGCTTGCGGATCAAACACGTCTGCTCAAGCAGCGCAATCGTGCTCTTTTGAACGCCGCTGCTGCTGCGCCATCGGCATCGACTGTTGGCGCCTCAACGTCTGCGGCCGATTCGCCTGCCTCGAGCGCCGCAGTAAATCCCGTACAGCTCGCATACATCACCTCGCTCGAACAGCAGCTCTCCACGCTCCGCGACGAAGTTGCACTCCTGTACAAGAATCAAGGGCAGAACGCACAACGTCTGCTGCTCATGAGCGAGTCGCACCGCGACAAGGAGGAAGAAGCAAGACGACAGACAGAAACGCTGGCCAAACTTCAGCTCGACCACGAAAAGCTCAGACGACAAGCAGATGATCTCAGCCACGCCGTGGGAGAGAAGGATAGAGGGATCCAGATCCTGCAGGATGAGCTGGCGACGCTGAGTCTCGAGCTGAGTCAGATCGAAGCGAGGAATGAGGATCTGAAGAAAGACAATGCCAGCCTGCTGCAACGCTGGCTGGATCGCATGAACGAAGAGGCAGACAAGATGAACGAGGGGACTATCTGGCTGGAGGAGGTGCGAAAGAGGAAAGAGGGATCGGCGCCGCCAGAGTTGAGAGCGGCAGCTGCTGGCGCTGCCAGCGTGCCGTCGCCTACTTCTGCTAGCAAGCCTTGAGCGCGCTACCCATGTGCAACTTGCAATGATACCCAATACAGACCCTCAGTAAGTGCCACCAGTGTGCAAGACGCCTGTGAATCAACCATCCTGCTGAGCCCCGTAACGTTTGCGCTACGACGCGGCTCTATTTCCAGTATGCAGGGTTGAGTCGTAACCACCCGATACGGGTTTCGGAATTTCCGACCTTCGCTTGGTGTTGAGCTTCTCGTTTTTCGCTCGTGGTCTGAGCGGCTCGTATTGGTCATCGTCCACTTCCTTGCCACGATCATCGCCTCCGACCCATCGCACGCATCCGACGGCAACAATCGCGCCCGCTAGTCCAACCGTGGTCGCCACGCTGATTGCCTCGTGCACAGCTCCCAAACAGACACCTCGTCAACCTGGCTTGAAAGCGAAGGCACGCCTTGTGCTTCGCCATCATGGCGCCCGTCGCTGTCAACGACAGCCGCATGCCGCAGTCCTCGAACGGCACCGCGGCATCCTCGTCTTCGAAGCCATACCAGCCTCTGGACCACGTACCCATCCACATAGCTGCTGACTTTCCCAAACCCAAACCAGTCCCAAAGCTCGCCTACCGTTCTTCCACCTACTGGAACTCTGACTGCCCCATCGTCATCGACAATGGCTCAAGCGAGCTTCGCGCAGGCTTCGCCCTCTCCGACGCTGCAAATCCCTCCTCCTACTCACAGCAACCGTTCGTCGCGTACGACAACCTCATCTCCAAGGTCCGCGATCGCAAAAAGAGCTACACCATGCTCTTGGTCGGAAACGATGTCTACGCCGACGGCCTCTCCCGTAGCTCCATCCGCAGTCCCTTTGACACTGACGTCGTCACCGGCTGGGATGCCATGGAGATCGTACTCGACTACACTTTCTCCAACCTAGGCATCGACACGGACAGAGTCCAGCACCCGGTTTGCATGACAGAAACGCTCTGCAACCCAGCGTACAGCAGAGGCATCATGAACGAGCTCATGTTCGAAGCGTATCAAGTGCCTTCGGTCAACTATGGTGTCGACTGCCTCTTTTCGGCTTATCAGAATGATGTCGGTCAAGATGCGCTTGTCGTGTCGTCAGGCCGTTCAAGCACTGTTGTCATCCCTACAGTCGCCGGCAAGGGAATCCTCACCAACTCGAAGCGTCTCGCATGGGGCGGTGCACAAGCTTCGGATCTCCTACTGCGATTGATACAGCTCAAGTATCCCGGCTTCCCAACACGCGTCACACCATGGCAAGCGCAAAACATGCTCGAGGAGCTCTGCTACGTCTCGGAAGACTACGCCTCCGACATCAAGGGCATGGCAATGATGCCAGCATCCCACAAGTCGTACGCACCATCCGCATGGACGCCCATGGAGCGCTCCGACGTCATCGTCCAGTTCCCTTACCAAGACGCGCTACCGGAGCAGAAGTCCGAAGACGAACTTCGCGCACAGGCCGAACGTCGCAAAGCAGCTGGCGATCGACTTCGTGAGCAGACACGTAAGATGCGTCTCGAAAAGATGATGCAAAAGGAGAACGACCTGAAATACTACCAGCAGCTCAAGGAGTTCAAGGGCAAGGAACGCAAAGCCGAATACCTCAAACGACTCGAAAACGACGGATTTGACAACGAGCAGGCGCTCGACAAGATGATCAACAAGATCGAGGGTGCACTCAAGAGGTTCCGCGCCAAAGAGCTGGGTGAAGAGTACATCGAGGATGAGAAGCAGGAAGAGCCAACTTTCCCACTCGTCGATGTGCCCGACGCAGATCTGGACGAGGAAGGCATCAAGGAGAAACGGAAGCAGCGACTCATGAAGGCAGGTTACGATGCGAGGTTGCGGGCGAAAGCGGAGAAGGCAGAGGAGAAGAGGTTGGAAGAGGAAGCGCTCAAGCGCGACGAAGATGAGCGTGTCAACAACCCAAGAGCTTGGTCGTCCAAGATGAGGAAGGACTACGACGATGCGATCAACCGCATCAAGGAGAGGAAGAGGATGAAGGAAATGCTGTCGGACAGGAAGTCGCTGGCTGCGCAGCAGAGGATGAAGAACATCACCGCTCTGGCGTCAGATGCACCCACCAGCGGAAGTGCCACGCCGACCGGTGGACGCAAGCGCAAGAAGGGGGGAGACGAGGATACCTTCGGAGCCAACGACGACGACTGGGCGATCTATCGCGAGATCCAAAACGCCGACGACTCGGAGGAAGAAGAGGATGCCTACAACAACCTCTCGGCCATCGAAACGCGTCTTCTGACGCTCGATCCCACCTTCGGTCCCGACGACACGTATGCAGCCCGTCTCGCACGCAAGAATCGTCTCACACTGACATTCTTCAACGGACCCGGTGGAGGCGAAGAATCCTCCATCGCACCCACCGACCCCGCGCTCTCGCTCAAAGACGAGTCTGACGCGAACAAGCCAGACACCGATCCGGAATCCATCAAACGCCAACACCAGCTGCACCTCAACGTCGAACGAGTCCGTGTCCCGGAGGTGCTGTGGCAACCGTCGATCGCAGGGCTGGATCAAGCCGGACTGGACGAGATCTGCTCCCACGTCGTGCACTCGTTTGACGCCGAGGTGAGGGCGAGGATGTTGCAGAACATCTTCTGCACGGGGCGACATACGGGGTACAAGGGTTTCGAGCAGAGACTGTACTCGAGCATCCGAGCGATTCAACCGAGCAACGTGTTGGTCAAGGTGACGGGCGCAAAGGACAGGAGGTTCGATGCGTGGAAGGGCGCGGCAAAGTGGAGTGTCAGGGAAGAGGAGTTCAGGAAGAGCGCGATCACCAAGCAAGATTATGAGGAGAAGGGAAAGGAGTGGTTCGTGGAACACGCTCTCAGTGCCAATTGGAAGTGAGCGTTGGCGGGCTGCAGGTTGTCAGTGAGTTTGGTCGTCTTTGGGAAATTCAGCCTGGTGTGACCTAGAGCCATATGTTTGTGCAGTTTCGAAAGGATGATCGTGTGCATTGCAGGGTTGAACAGATGTGCGTCGAGTTTTGGTGTGCGAAGCTGTGAGTCTTTCTATTCTTCCTCGTCCTCCTCCTCGTCCTCGTCATCTTCGTCATTTTCATCTTCATCATCTTCGTTGTCATCCTCGTCTTCAACATCATTGATCCGATCCTGTTCATCACGCCACAGCTGGTACAACAACCTCCTCCTCGCCTCTGTAGCATCCTTCCTCGAGGCTGCCGTGAACAGTGCTTGAAAGATGGCCTTCCTCAACACCAGAGCCACGTCGATATCTGCCTCGTCCAGATCTTCCTCCTCGACATCCTCTTTGGTTTTGGGGATGGGTACGGCGGAGAGGGCGAGGAGGAGGGGGAATCGCACGTCGTCTTCCGGTTCATCGTCGGAAGAGTCCGGGATGGAAGGTTCGGATTCGTCATCGTTGGCAGTGGTGAGGGTGGATTCGTCGGCGAACGAGTGGAATTCGGTTCCGTTCGCGGTCTCGTCTGCTGCTTGCTCGTCTTCCGATTCTGCATCTTCTGGAGTTTGCTCGTCTTGCTCTTCGTCGTCGGAGTCGATCGCATCCAGAGAAATATCTTCGTCCTTAGCAGAGGCCCTCAGAGTGTCTTCCAAGAGAGGCTCGAATACGTTGCTCCAGATCCTCTCGTACATAGCCTTGCTCTTTGCCGTTGCCAACGCATCGACGAACGGCGTCAGCAGCTCCAACGTCGGCACCAGCGGCAGATCTTGCTCCTCCTCCCCACCATCCTCGCCGTCTTCTCCTTCGGCTTCCTCCGCATGTTGCTCCAACACCTTCTCCAGTTCGTCCAGGTAGATATCCGACAAATGATACGTCAGACTATCCGGCACTTTGGGATCGTTGGTACTCAGCACTCCTCCTTCGAACTTCCCCAGAATCCTGCTCAACTCCTTCACCCCTTCCGCCTTCCACCCTTCTTCCGCCAACAACCTGAACCCGGCTGCAACGAACCTCCTCACCAGCAGATAGAACTTATCGATCCTGTGTTTATCCAATCCACTCCACTCCCCCACCATGACGTCCCAGAACCCTTCCAAGAACTTCATCCCCGCGACTAGCCTGTCCGCCTCTTCATCAGCAGGGTGAACGAGCACTAGTTGCGACAGATCGTTGGCGAGTCGTTGTTGGATCAGCGGTTTATCGCTCATCCAGAAACAGTAGAATAGACCTTTCCAAAGCTTCTGCAGTTCGAGCGGTGGGATGGTGTGAGCACCGTTGGTGGAGAGGTAGGTGTGGAGCGAACGGATGGCCGAGTCGCGGGTGCGTTTTTCGGTCGAGGCTAGTGCTCGTCCGAGGGGTATCGATGCATCTTCGGCGGCGTTGGTCGAGACGGTGGACGATTTGGTTTTCTTTGTCTTCGTGGCGGTCGATGCTGAAGGAGTGGCTTTGCGCTTGGACCCAGAAGCGGCTTTGGAGGTCGATGCCGCTGCCATCTTGATCGAGTTATGGCTGCGTAGAGAGATGGGGATGATGTTCGAGCAGAGAGAGAGCTTCAAAAGGATCCTTTCAAGAAGAAACCTTACTCTGGATTTTTTGGAGTTGCTGCTCCACGAAATTTCCCAGTTTTGACAAAATTTAGAGAGACCCTGGACTACGCACAGCGATTTGACCTGCTTATGTAATTCACCTCTCACTTGTCCGACATCAGGAGATGCTCAGTAGAAGGCCATTCACACTCACGACTAGGATGAGGGATATTGAAATGCTCGAATTTGTGCTCGGCTCGAAGCTTCTGCCAGGACGCGAAAGGTCAGCATAGAGTGCTATTTGGCAATTGGCGCCTACTTGACGCCGAGCGCAGGAGCAGGATAGGCGCTTCCCGCATGCGCAGCCGCAGGAACGTTCTGTCCAGCGGAACCTGTCATAGCTGGAGCAGCACCGACAGCAGCTCCATCCAACGGGCCCGTCTGACCCACCGCCCTAACCACACCGATCAGCTTCGTCTTGCCCTCCCTCGTGATCAACTTCATGCCGGGCTTGACGTACTCCGGATACCTGATGAACTGCAGCCTCAGCTTGGCACGATCACCCGTCCTTACCACCGGCTTCCCCCCATGTCCTTCTCCACCGACCCCCATCCCGATCGTCGGCTTGCCATCCAGCTTCGCAATCCCGACGATCCGCACCGTCTGACGGATCGATGCGGCGTGCAGAACCATGCAGCTTCCCACGGACAATGTCGTCGAGTGGTACAAGCACAGGATCTCGGCGTCGAATTCCATGTGACTCTTGGGCGCGGTCTCGGTGCGTGCGACCATGACCATGCCCTTACGCACCTGATTGCGGCGGATCTTCTTGAGCGCGAACGACACGCTCTGTCCTGCCGTTCCGCCGTCGACATTAACGCGTTTGCGCTGAATACTGCGGATTGAGGTGGTGACGAACTGACCCAAGCTGTCCGGACCGAGCAACGCCGAATCGCCCACCTTGCAGCTTCCGGCGAGCACGACGCCCGAAACGACGGTGCCCACAAAGGGGACCGAGAAGATGTCGCTGATCTGAAACTCGAACGGCTGATCCACTTGGAACTTGGCGGCGCTCGCTTGCGGTAGGATGTTGAGGAAGCTGCGCAGGAGGTCGAGATTGAGACCGGTGACGTTGGAGATTTGGAAGATGGGACAAATGCGTTCGGTTTCCAGCCGGAGGGCCGATTCGACCACTTGGCCCATGTCGTTGATGAAGACGGGCGTCTTGCGACATCCGGGAGACTTGAGAATCTTGGTGAGCTGTTTCAGCGTCGTTTCGAGCACGTGTGCTGGTGTCATGTCGATTTTGGTGATGCACACCACCACAGGTACCGACAACGCCAACGCAATGCCCAGATGCTCCTTGGACATACCGATCAGACCAGCATTAGCACCCACCATGAGCATGACGAAATCGGGCAGACATCCAGTCATACCAAACACCGTAGTCTTAAGGTAGCGTTCGTGTCCTGCCAAATCGATGAACGAAATGACCTTGCTCGACTTGGCGCACACCTCCTCCCACGACATCTTGCGCCCAGGCTCCTGGCCAGGTCCAGCCACATTGTGCACCGGTCGACCCTTGGAGTCGAATCCCATGATCTCCATTCCCACCGACGACGTTCGACCGGACTCGACCTCGTGCTTGTGGCGAAACAGGTTGACGCGCGCTTTGCCTCTTCCATCGTCGAGGCCGCCCTTGGTGAGCACGCCGAGCATGGTGGACTTGCCCGCATCGACGTTGCCGATGACGGCGATGCGCAGCTCGACCAGCTCCTCGGCACCTGCGGGTATTCTGCGGATGAGAACGTGTGCGGATTTGCTGTGACCGTCGGCTGCAGGCTGCTGGTGCAGCACAGTGGCGTCGGCGTCGGATAAGCTGGAAGCCTTGACGACGTTGGAGACGGCTATTGACAGCTCGTCGTCGGTAAACGAGACGGTGTCAGTTTCGCTCTCGCCCGGACCGGGTGCGCCGATGCGCAGTACGAACTCGCCCCCCTCGTAAGCAACTCGATCGGCAATGTACTTGACTAGACCTTGGGCCTGAGGCGCAGAAGCGAGATTTGTAGCACCGGCATCCTTGGCAGTCGCATCAGCAGTCGCCAATGCGTCCAGTGTTGGTGGCGGCTGTGAGGGCAAGGACGCCGGTAATGAGGAGCTGCTTTCGTCGATCGGCTCTAAAAGAAGCTTCTTGAGCTCGGCCGGCGATATTGAGCGAGGATCAAATGCATGAGAGTGAGAGGGGCTGATGCTGGTGGAGTGGAGTTCGGCGGTGAGGGCGTCTATTGTGGGGCCCTTCTTCTGTGAGGTAGCGGTAGAGGCGGACATGATGGCGGCCCACTATCTTCCAGCGGCGAGTGGTGAGCTTGAAACTTCTTGACGGCCAATATGTGGGGACGCGGAGAAGTCCAGGATGGGCAAGGCGACGCTATACGGCCTTGCCTCGTCGAGCACGTAGCTTGCGATGTGTATGCGGTCAACGGAGAGGCGGGACAGATGCAACTGCGTGCGATGACTCGACAATAGGAGCTGGTCCGACAGAGAACTGAGGTAGGGGCCAACTTGATCTTTCCCCGACGAAGCGTCGGTTTGGAATTATGCGCGTGTGTGTGACGATGGTTGGTTGGAAGCCTGAGTTCGTGATGCCTCTGTCCAAGGTGGTTCAGTGGTAAGGTGGACGGAAGAGCCGACTTCGGTGAAAGTAAGCATTCTCCGCCGGCGAAATCTCATGCGCACTATCGCCAACGCTCGCGGCCCCCGCCACCTTGGACCCCGTTTCTCGCGTCCACAGGGCCGCAGGACAGCGCAGCTTGGCTGTCTGTATGCTGTGGTAAGAACGCGCGATTTTTTGGCATCAAGTGTGGAGCTGCGCAGCGAAATTACACCCTGCATCCTTGTCAAAGCTTGTTCGGATGCAGACTGACCTCAAATGTACTGCAGCTCAGCTGTGCGTACCCAAGTCACAGTCGCACACAGCAGACAGCGGGAGCTCCGGAGTCACACGGACCCGTCCAACGTCTCTGTCTCTGTTGTTGACGGCCGTGGGAAATCTGCTTGCTCGTGTGACTCGTCTTCATTCAATCGATCCACAGCGGGCCCCGAGCTCCTCACAGCTGTTGTTGCGGTCGATGGGAACACAGATTGCGGTTGCAGTCAGACAGATCAGATGAAAGAGGGTCAGCCGACGAGTCATCTTGTCGTGCTTTCCGCGGTCTGTCAAGAGTTGCTAACTCGAGGATCTTGCTACTCCTTGAATCAGGCTTTCAGCATCGGCGATCCTATGCTCATCAGAGGGAACGACATCTCTTGGCAAGAGAAGCGGTGCAAAGAGCAAGCCGATAGATGACCGATCTTCTGGAAGGTTTTCCCGACTTGCCTCGATTTCCTGTCCAAAAGAGCGATGCGAATTTGGGAAATGACGCTTACGATGATTCAGCATCTGCAGCTCTCAAGGAAAAAGAATCGTGATGATGCTCTCACCGCTGCTCTGCGTCGATTGTTCAGGGTCTGAACGACATGCATCGATTTGGACAGGTACAACACCTGTCAGGAACCATGTGGACTCCGCACCTGGTCCATCTGCACCTGTTTGGTCATCGCAAGCCTCCTCCTCGTCCGCTGCTCGCTTTGATGCCAGATTCGGGTCACGATGCTTGCGCCTGTCTTCTGATTCCGCTCTCAGCAGAGCCAAAGCCAGAGCCAGTTTGTTCCCGAACCTGGCTTGAGGCAGCCACAAGAAGGTATGACCGTTCTCGGCATTGGCCCGTATGGCAGTTGGTTGATGACAAGCAGGCTTCCTCTAGCCTTGGCGGCAGATGTATATAAGAGGACATCTCTGAGCAACGCTCTCTAGTTCAAATCATCCTTATCCTTTCCCCCTCTCTATGAACGCAGCGGGATCATCCTTGAGACCTCTATCCGCTCGTGTTAGCAAACCTTACTTTCCTTCACCGCTCCGTCTGAACGCCATCCGCGCAACTACCCGATCCACCTTCCCCTCGATCCTCTCCTCTAGCTTCAACATGTCTTCCAAGCAGAACGACGACCAGGTGGTCACCGCCTACCCCAACTACTTCCCTGACCGCCAAAAGCAAGAATTGCCCGGCGAGGACCAGTCGATGGAGCCGCTCGCCGAGCACATCAAGGTCGAAAAGTGGGACAACGAGGGTAAGCCGTACCTCGAGGAGTACAAGGGCAGCGGCAAGCTCCAGGGCAAGTCGGCCATCATCACCGGCGGCGACAGCGGTATCGGCCGCAGTGCTGCGCTCTTTTTCGCGCGCGAGGGCGCCAACGTCACCATCGCCTACCTTCCCGAGGAGGAGAAGGATGCCGACATGGTCGAGAAGCTCGTCCGAGAAGCGCCCATGGGAACCAAGGAGATCCTGCGTGTGCCCGGAAACCTCGAGAAGGAGAGCGATTGCAAAGAGGTTGTCGACAAGCACCTCGCAAAGTGGGGAACCATCGACATTGTGGTCAACAACGCTTCCAAACAGGTGCCGTGCAAGAAGTTCGAGGACATCGACCTCGGTGTCACGGAAAGCACGTTCCGAAGCAACGTCCTCGGCGCCTTTGCGCTCACCAAGTTTGCACTTCCTCACATGAAGCGCGGTTCGACCATCATCCAATCTTCGTCCGTCACCGCTTACAAGGGAAGCGCGCAGATGATCGACTACTCGTCCACCAAGGGCGCTCTCGTCTCGTTCACGAGGAGCATGGCGTTGCACCTCGCTCCCCGGGGCATCCGCGTCAACGCGGTTGCACCCGGTCCCGTCTACACGCCGCTGCAGCCAGCCAGCCGCAGCGAGGACAACATGGAAGGTTGGGGCATCGGCGGCGTACCACTGCACGGACGACCGGGCCAGCCCGCAGAGATGGGCGCCACGTACGTCTTCCTCGCCGACGCTGGTTCCTCCAACATCATGACGGGTCAGGTTCTTCACCTCTCCCACGGAAGCTGGTTCGGCTCCTAGTTGTATCGCGACTGCACACTGTACCGTGTGGCATCACCATTAGCCTCTTTGCAATCCAATGATGAGTCCTTCCGAACGTCAAAAAGCCGTTGAACGTGTCGTCCTAGGATTATGTCAGTATATCTCCCTGAGCTCAGAGTGTGTCGAGGGCACAAAGCATGTTGATCAGAATCAACATTCAGGGTCCGCCGCTGCACGAGAAGAACAGAGCCAAAGCCTGTCATCAAGCAACGAGAAGGCTGATTTTAGGTGCAGATTCGCACGAGGCGAGGCGGGCCGTGTTGGATTGTGCACCCTTTTCTTTTTCCTCCGAGGCGCGTCGGTGCTGTTGGAGAGCGTGTGACACAGTCTGGAGAGAGAAGCCATCACTTCCGAGACCGCTGCATCTTCTCGTGCAACGATAATTGAGCACCCGTGCACGTTTCTCGCCCTCGCCTCTCACCACCAAAGCATTTCGTCACACACGTCTTTCACCTCGATCGCATCGACCCACGACCGAGCAGAAGCATTCGGAAGCGTACCACCATGCTCGGCTAGAGTCCTCGTCGTCGCTTTCGCTAGCATAAAGCTCATAACACAGTCGGGTGACAGTGGGCATATCCAGCAGCATCGCAACACAAGGTAGGATCGGCTGCCACCATGAGTCGTCCACCTGCAGACGCTCGCTCTGTTAGCTCCAGTCTCTCGAGGGACTCGGACGAGTCTGACATCCTCTTCTTTCCCACCAGCTCGTCAGCTCGCAACTCTGCCGACGCAGCCCCGGCGAAGCACTCTTCCGACACAATACGTGCATCAGGAGCACCATTGCCACCATCGCAACTGCACAACCAAGTCAAGCACCATGATCAGGAAGACGCACTTGATGCGGAATCGCAGCCACTCACGAGCAACCAGCAAAGCGGGCGGTCGAGTCCATATCACGATGATGTTACACCTTCCACGGGCCATCGTACGCCATCGAGCACCTTTGGGCATACACTCAACCCGGGCGCATATTGGAGACTAGCAGAACAGGCGTCGACCATCCCCTCCACACGATCTCTAGAAAGGCAACAAGGTGGCACGCTCAAAGAGCGACGAGATGCGTACTGGAAAGCATCCGTCGTCAACGTCCTCCTCATCCTCAGCTGGTACACCTTTTCCACCCTCATCTCGGTCTACAACAAATGGATGTTTTCTACCGACAAGAAAAACTTTTCCTTCCCGCTATTCGTCACCAGCTTCCATATGCTCATGCAGTTCGTCCTCAGCAGCTCCGCCATGAAGCTCTTCCCGCAGCTCGTCCCCCGCAAACCCAACGGCACAGCCTCCAGACCCTCGGGAACCGACTGGGCGTCCAAAGTCGTACCCTGCGCCCTCGCAACCGCGCTCGACATCGGCCTCTCCAACACGAGTCTCAAAACCATCACACTCACCTTCTACACCATGTGCAAGAGCTCCAACCTCGCATTTGTCCTCTTCTTCGCCTTCATCTTCCGACTCGAAGTGATCCGATGGAGTCTCATCGGTATCATCTCGCTGATCACCGTAGGTGTGGTGATGATGGTCGCGGCGGAGACCAAGTTCGTCCTGGTTGGAGCAATACAGGTCCTCTCAGCTTCGGCGTTGGGTGGGTTGAGGTGGGCCTTGACGCAGATGTTGCTGGACAGAGACGAGATGGGGATGAACAATCCCATCGCCACCATCTTTTGGCTTGCACCTGTCATGGGGGTCTCGCTCATCTCGCTCTCGGCGATCTTTGAATCGTGGCATGCGATCTTTGCTGCCAAGTTCGGGCACTTCGATACCTTGCCACACGCTCTCAAGACGATTGGACTGATCGCTGCGCCAGGCTTCTTGGCGTTCGGAATGAACCTTGCCGAGTTTGCGCTGATCAAGCGGACGAGTGTAGTGACGCTCAGCGTAGCAGGCATCTTCAAGGAGGTTTTGACGATCGCCCTTGCAAGTAGCGTTTTCGGCGACGAACTGACTCCGATCAACGTCACCGGTCTCTGCATCACCATCCTAGGCATCGCTCTGTACAACTACCTCAAGTACAGGTTGATCACGAGGGGAGCCGATTCGATAGGACAGGAGATTTCCGGGCTCAACGAGTTGGGCGAAAGCATTCGTAGTCGAGCCAGCTCGATCTTCCGTGGCGGTGCGGCATCCGGTAACGCTCGCGGCGGCAGCGGTGGTGGTGCGGGTAGAGCCAACGGATACGAACATATTGGTGGAAACCACGTGGATGACGAAGACGGTCTGCTCTTCGATGCGGAACAGGAGCGTGGTGGGAAAGGCGTGAGACGCAAGAACACTGGAGAATCGGACGCTTTGGAGCTGGACACGCAACGTGTCAGTCAGGAGATCATCTCGAAACCTTATACTCCACCTATGACGGAAGAGGAGAGGCAAAGAGAGAGCGAGAGGTTGAGGAAGATCGAGGAGGAAGCGGATCTGGATGGATGGGGCACTTCGGGTGAAAGGATAACGGGACAAGGGTTGGTGGAGGAGCATCATCATTCAAGGTTTCGGTAGGGATCCACTCAATGAGTAACTTATTCGCAACTGGCCAGAAGTCATGCTTATAGTGTGTGTGTGTGTATTATGTGTGATTGCGTTTGCGAGATGAAAGGCTGTCTGAGTCGTGCGTACGATTGCATGCAGTGTTGGGGGGAGAAGGGGTATATGCGCACACAAACGTGCTGCGACTTCTCTACCTTCACCATCCGATCTAAGGATTGTCGTCCTCCTTCTCATCCCCTGCCTCATCCCCCGCTCCATTTTCCGGATCCCTCCATGTAGCCCAATGACCGATCTGCTTGGCCATCACCTCCCCTACAAAAGCCGGATCTCTGCAAGCCAACCTGAACTCCTCCTCGTTCTGCAACAGATCCAAAAAGTGCAACGCCTGCGGATACTGCAGGTACTTGACGTACTTGGGATGTCGAAAGTAGTCCAAATGCTTGAGGTAGCGTTTGAAGGCGGGCGATGAGAGGACGTCGGATTGCGCGAGATGATTGAGGTAGTAAGGGTTGGCGAGCGACGAGAGGAATTCGAGGTCGCGCGAGAAGGCGGCTTGGTTGGCTTGACGACGCGAGGCGTCTGGCGGTGCGGTGGGTTGCGCCGAGCTCGTTTGGTTTGTTGACGAGAAAGATGCCATGTTCGAGATGCAAGGGGCCAGCCAATGGGCAGATTGAAGCGCGAAGGCACGACGCTAAGATGGTGGAGACGAGAGAGTTGGCTGGAGATGGATATCTTCGGGTGATCCGTGTGTCGAGGGCCAAATTCAGGGTCCTTCGGAATTAAGCCGTCGACGTCTGAGAAGATTTCCACGCTGCTTGTCGGATGACGCGATTCAGACATTGCTCGTTCGTCTCTTGTTCATCCGGCACACTTCCTCTTCATTCCACCACTACCATCGCCGCACATCATGTCGACTCCAACGCTACCAGCCTGGCCACCAGCCCTGTCCGAAGAGGCTCGCGAACATCTCTCACACCAAGCGACCGATTACGCTCTCTCTCACGGTATCGTCTACCGCCCTGTCCCCACCCCACCCTCCACCACCCCTTCGACGGACAGCACCATCCACGCACCCTTCTCGCTCTTCCCCTCGCCCTTCCCCCGAACTCTCTTCAACAAAGCACAATCCATCCAGCCAGCCTACGACCTTCTCTACGCGCAGGTCTCTTCCGACCACGCCTTCCTCGAACGTGTGATCGGCCAATCGGTCGTCCAAGTCGATTCGTTCCAGAAGCAGCTCTGGGACATCTACACTGCTGTCAAAGATGACCTTGTTCAGCCGCTGAGCCTGGGCTTGTTCAGAAGCGACTATCTGCTGCACGATGCGCAGAGCGAGGGAGAGGCGGGCAATGAGATGGGTAGCAGGTCCGGACAGCTGGAGTTGAAGCAGGTCGAGTTTAACACGATCAGCGCTTCGTTCGGAGCTCTCTGTACTAGGGTCAGTGGGCTGCACAGGCACCTTTCGAACACGACAGACTACCTGGGTCTTGAGGAGAGCTTGAAGGCGGACAATCTTCCAGAGAACCAGGCGCAAGATGTGCTGGTAGGAGGGTTGACTGCTGCCCATGCAGCTTACATCTCTCAGCAGGGGAAATCGGAGTCCGAGGCATCAACCCAGAACGTTTACGTGCTCTTTGTGGTCCAAGAGGGGGAGAGAAATGCATTTGATCAACGACCTCTGGAGCACGCCGTGCAGGCCAGAGGCATTCGAGTCGTTCGACAGAGCTTTGCCGAGATCGCCGAACGCATGACCATCAAGCCGGACGATGCTAAGCGTACGCTCTTCCTCAACCACCCGGTACTCGGACTGATTGAGATTAGTACAGTCTACTTCCGTGCCGGCTACGGACCTTCCGACTACACCGGTGATACCGATTGGAATACTCGCAAGCAACTCGAACAGAGTCTGGCCATCAAATGTCCCTCCATCGCTGTCCAACTCGCTGGAGCCAAGAAGGTGCAGCAAGTGCTCGCAGAGCCTCAGCAACTCGAACCGCTCCTCACCACCCTCCACGCCGACGCCTCTACAGCGCAATCGCTCAGAGACACCTTCACCGACCTCTACCCACTGGACGATTCCCCGCTCGGTCGCCAAGGCTACCAACTCGCCACCACTTCCCCGGAACACTACGTGCTCAAACCACAACGCGAAGGCGGCGGAAACAACGTCTACCGCACCGACATACCCCGCTTCCTCGCCGAACTAGAATCATCCTCCTCATCCTCATCAACTGCCGTCGCAAGAAGACAAGCGTACATCCTCATGAGTCTCATCAAACCGCCCTCCGGTCTCGGAAACTTTCTGGTGAAAGCCTCCACCCCCACCTCCAAAGGCGGCGCCGTACTCGCCAAGGACACTGTCTCCGAACTCGGCGTCTACGGCGCAATCCTCTTCTCCAACGCCAACTCCCACTCTCACGGCGTCCAAGTCAAACACCACCAATCAGGCGGCTATCTGCTCAGAACCAAAGGAAGAGACAGCGACGAAGGCGGCGTCGCCGTCGGCTTCTCCGTCATCGATTCACCCCTCCTCATCTAGAAAAACCAATTCTTGATTGCAATCGAACCAATCCAAAAACATGAAATCTTCACCTCCAACTAGCAGAAATCAACTTGGCCACAGTATGCAGCGCATGATACTTGACCTCTGCATCTTGATGCGTCATCAACTCCATGATCCTCGCCTTGGCACCTAGATCACTTACCCTCTTCTTACCCTGCTCGAAGAAGTGCACAAACTTGCCCACATCCGAACACGCCACCGCCAACGTTGTACTGTCCTCCGACTCCTTGAGAATCTTGACCAGCTGCTTCAGCACTTTCCCATCCTCCTCTACGAACTTGGGCGCGTTCTCCTTCCAGAAGTCATCCAGCTCGTGAACGGGACTCTCGAACGTCAGCGAACCGGATTGCAGCTCGGACAGATACTCGTCCCACGTGGTCATGAACTTGAGGCGCTCCGAGAGCTCCGACTTGATGTACTCGAGGTCCTCCTCGATCTCCTCGTCGGACCACTTGCGGGAGAGCAGGTTCTCGGTCAGCGTGAGCGCCTTGCTGCCGAGCATGACGGGTGCATTGACGTCCGGTGCCTTGGCGAGCAGGTTGCGGAACGTGGCGACGGTGACACGCGTCACCTTCTCCTTGACGGCGTTGCGTGCAACATCGACGAGCAGAGGGACGAGTCCGATCTTGACGTTGAGCTCGGCTGCGATGTCCTTGTTGAAGCTGAGCAGCCAGAAGCAGAGCACGACTTGGTAGATGAGCTGTGTTCCGGCACGCGTGGAGTTGGCGCCCGTGTTGGCGCCGACGACGAGCGTGCTCGCTCCGCTGCTGGTGGTCTGGCGGGAAGGGGTTGCTGATCCGGAGCCGCTCGGCGAGGTGGCGCTCGAGTTGAAGCTCGACCCGCCGGCAGGAGCGTTGCCGAGACGCAGGATGTGTGCCAGCTCGGCAAGGAAGCCGTGGTCGACAGCCTCGTCCGGTTGCTGCTGTTTCGCATTGTCGTCATCCTCATCGTCGTTCGAAGCCTTGGCTTTGCCAGACGACGACGGCGGAACCTGACCCATCTTGGCAACGGCGTGCTCCCAAGCTTCTTGGCGGTATTTCTGGGTGCGCAGGAGAGCCTCGAGCAGCACGAGTGCGATCTCGGGTCCATTGCCCTCGGCAAAGTCCGGCGACGTTCGTCGTGACGCAGGAGATGCGTTAGCGCCGGTCTGGGGTCTCCCAGATCCGTTTGTACTGGGTTTCGTGCTGGCACCGCGCAACAGGGAGGACAGGAAGGTAAGCAGGCGCGGCAGGACAGACGCAGGCGGGCTCGGCTGATCCGAGTGTGTGGCCGAAAAGACGAGAAGCAAAGTGAGGAATTGGGCCGACTTCATCTGCACAAAGTCGTCGGGAACATCGAGAAGCTTGACGAACGGCTTCCATGGGAAACCGATGCCGTCCTGCTCCTCTTGTCCGTCGAGCGAAAGGAAGAGCTCGAGTCGGTCGTCGCGATCGGAAAGCATGTCGTCGATAAGGACGAGGATCTGCTGAAGGGTATCGGTGCGGCTGAGTTTGGAAAGCAGGCGGAGGTAGAGAGACACATAGTCGGAGCCATGCTCATCCAAGAGAGGATTGAGCTTGGAGCGGTCCTGACCGATGACGATGGCATCGACGCTCTTGATCATTTTGAGCTCTTCGCCGCTCAACAGATCAGCGCGGTGATAGCCCTCCCATGGGATGGGTCGGGCGCGAATGCGTTGTGTGAGCTCCTGGATCCATTTGTTGGTGAGGTAGACGAGCGGAGGCCTCTCGATTGCGTCCTTGTTGGCCTTGTCCTTGGACTGGCCATCCGACGGCTGCTTGGAGCTGGAAGACGACGACATGGTTTGGGAGCGCGTTCCAGGCCTAGCTGCAACGACCGAACCAGCTGTTCTTCAATCCTCACACTTGACGAGAAATGCTCCTTCCAGAAGACGGCGCGGATGTATGTTTGAATGGTGGTGGCGACGGGTGGAGCTGCGGCAGATGGTGACCAGGGCCAAGATTCGATCGGAAGCAGCGGCGTGGAGATTAGGACCTTGGTGCAGGCCTGCCCCTGTTCGAGCCGCTTGCAGCACGCTTCCGCTCGCTCTCGCTGCTGCTTGCTCTCTTTCTCTCTCGAAAATGTGACGTTCGACTGGAAATCACGTTTTGGCGCTGCAGCTCTCTCTAGAAAAGGTGGCCCGTACGCTGCTTCTCCGTTCTGCTGAAGCTTGTCCTCCACCCCCCTTCAAATTCACGAGGCAGCAGAGCACGTTACAATCGTGATCGATCTCAGGCAAGCTCGAGAATTTTGCTGTACTCTTGATTGTTAGACCAAAGTCAGCCTTTCCGCACGATATTTTTCTCACTGAATCCAGTCAGGGTCATCCGAGCAGGGAGGAAGGAAAGAAAGCTTAGGAAAATGCGAGCGAGACCCAATTTTTTCCGATTCCAGAAGATCTGGCCATCGCTGCTGCTGCTGCTGTTGACCATCATCCTCGACCTCCATCTCGTACTCTCCTAGCTCGCTCACCTAATTGCTCTCGCCTCTTTTCGCCACATACTCAGATCTATATGTCGGCAACAAGGTCCGCCGCGCCACGCTTGCGGCTGCTGCAGTCTCAGCCGCTTGCAAAGCGTCTCTTGCACTCCACTTCCAGTAGCTGTGCCGCACCAGCTGCGGCCTCCAGCTCCGCAGCGGTAACGTCTGCTCCAATCGCCGACACAGGTAGCGCATCGTCTTCATCGAACAAGATCATCAGCTCGCTCATCCTCTCCAGACCGCCGGTCATCCTGCGCGAGCCGAGCAGCTTCGAAAAGGCCTACCACGAATACAATCGCCAGCTCTCTGAAGCGCTGCAGCAACCCTTCCCGAAGGACTTTTACTTCAAGAAGGGATCCGCAGCCGAGAAGCGCTTCGAGGAGGATCAGGCCAGCTCGCCACAAGGTTTCTCAGCCATCGCCGCTGCTGCCTCAGGGTCGGCGTCGAAGAGCAAGGCCGGCAAAGGCAAGGAGGCTGCTGCTACGTCTTCCTCTCCTTCGTCCTCGGCTGCTGAGGGTGACGCAGAGAGCCGACCATTGTCAAGAATCACCAAAGCGGATGAGAACAACGACGTCCGCAGTCTAGAAAGGAGGCTCGATCGAACACTCTACCTCGTAGTCAAGCAAAAGTCAGTCAAGGGCGCTGCCGCCTGGCGTTTCCCAGCCAAGGCACTCACCGACACCAAGCATCAGAATCTCCACGACGTTGCGCCTACATCCGTTTCCGAAAGTTTGGGCTCGAAGATGGACATCTGGATGGTGTCAAATCTTCCGGTAGGATTGTATAAGCCGGCAGACGCCGCGGCTGAAAAGACGTACTTCCTGCGAGGGCATGTACTCGCTGGAAACGCCGAGCTGTCCGATTCCAAAAGCGGGCAAGTCGAGGAGTTCCAATGGCTCACAAAGGAGGAGATCGAGAAGCTGATGGAGTCCAACTACTGGTCGAACGTTGAGGACCTCCTCGATCCGTGACGGCAATTGCTCGCTCGGCGGCTCATTGGCTCGAACGCAGACGCCACTGCCATCCATGTACTTTTAGAGATTTGAAAAGCGACACAGTATCACTTTCCAGCAAGGACCGTGAGCTCCCCAAGGAATTGCTGACGATCTTGAGTGTTGTCAATCCCAGATTGATCACGTCCAGGCGAAATCTTTTGGACTTCGACGTCGGTCACGTGTACACAGCAGCGAGCTGTTCGCTACTCAACACGACTGTCTCGCCCCGCGTCCGGGCCGCATGAGGCATAAGCTGATAGCATCGAGCATTTCTCTGCCTGCCTTACAGTCGGATTGTTGGAAGCCTTGGACAACATGGAATCGGGCCTCATAACACAATTGAGCTGTGGATTGCCCCATATACGCCAGGATCTGAAAATGAACGGATCCGTGGACGAAAGGCAAGCCGAATGCACGCGAGCGTCGACTGACCGTGTGACTGACTGGCCGAATTGGCGCCAACTGTCGCTGCCAGACTAGAGAGCTCGCTTCGAAGATGGCGTGTCGGCGTGTCCCGTGGTGTACAGTGGTAACTTGTGGAAACTAATTCTCCGCTCAAGGCGTTCCGTTATGCGAGGGCACACAGATCTTCGGCCCCGCCAGCCTGGTCGCTCTCACTCTTTTCTTCAACCGTTTTTATATTTATTTATAATATTATTGAACTGTAAATATTTGCTCTGTTGTTCGAGAACCCAATCTGGCGACGGTCAATTTTCCACCTGATCGGAGCGTGAACCGACCGTTGGCTAGCGTCGCTTGGGCTGCATGGCCTAGAAGTCGACGTCGTTTGACACTCGTTAATTGGCCTTGTTCTTCACAACCCGAGGCGAGACTCTCGTGTCAAAGCTGCCTTGGTTTGCCTGGCCTTGCAGCTCGGCTGAGTTCCTCTGCCCGTGCCCCTCGCCTTCTATTTCTGTTGCACGGCACGAGGCACTGTCCCGACCCTTTTCCCGCCGTCTCCGTTTTTCTTTCTTCCTAAATAATTGGAACAAGTACGTTACAGGTCGCAGCTCGCTCGACCTCTGCGGAAACGCGACATGACATGAAAGGCCAACGAAAGTCTAGCGCTGCAGCGTGGTCCGCTCGAGTCTGCCGCGTCTCGATTTTCTTCCGTCTGCAGCAGCGCCGCGCCCAGGCCAAGGCGAAAATCGTATCGCATCGCTTCCATTCGGTCCCGTCGCCTGCTTCATCACCTTCACCTCTTCGTCACGACACTTCCACACAGCATCATCCTCGGCGCCTCGTCCTCACCGCAGTAGCTTGATCGCTGGCTGTGAGCAGACATCCGTCGACACGCTCACTCACCCTTGCCCTGCGCACTGCAGTGTAGACGGAATTGAGCGCACCCCGAGTCAGGCTTCTTTCCTGACTTCGAGTCGATTGTACTGGTCAACCGCAGGGCACATCCGTTGCTCGTATCGCAGCAACGCATCCACGGCATTACCGATTGGCTCTTCCGACCTGTAGACATATCTACCAAATCGGTCAGGCTGACGCTCGGCCAATCTAGCTCGGATCGCAGGTCATCTGTCTTCTTCCGACTTTTGGGCATCTTTGTCGCTTCGGTAGCATCCGATCCGCGCAAGCGTGCTCAATAAAGGCTTCTTCCAAATTGTTCCCCCGCCGATATCCTCAGTTTTGCAAAGCTCAGCCCGCTGAGCACCACTGCAATCCGCCATGCCGCCTTCAGCGCGACACAATGTGCACCCTTCGCATCATCCTCATGCTGGCGGTCGGGATCTTCACCATGTAGCCGGCGGCCCTCCTCCTCAAGGCGGTCCAGGTATGCCTCCTGCGTCAGCCAACGGCCCCATGCATCACCCGCATTCCTCCTACGCTCAGTCCATGCCGCCCCCGCCCGGCTTGCCTCCGCACGCTATGAATGGCGTCAACGGTCCGCCGTCGACTCATGGAGGACCGCCCCCTCGTATGCTCATGGCTGACGGACCCGGCGGCGCTGGCGGCCCTCCACCTCCACCACCGCACATTCCTCGCTCCTCGTCTGCACAGAGTCGCATCATGGATTCTGCGGGTGGTCCGGCTGGTCCTCCTGCCTCAACATCTCCTGCGGTGCAGAAGCTCTCGCTCGCCAACGAAGCCGCCTGGGTCTCGATTGGTTCGGCCGCAGAAGCCATGGAGGACTACGATCGTGCGCTCTCGGCGTACGAGGCTGCTCTTCGACACGACCTTTATTCGGTCCCTGCTCTCAGCGCCATCGCCGGCGTCCATCGCACCTTGGACAACTTCGAAAAAGCCGTCGATTACTTTCAGCGCGTGCTCAACATTGTCCCCGAGAATGGTGACACGTGGGGCTCGATGGGCCACTGCTACTTGATGATGGACGACTTGCAGCGTGCCTACACCGCCTACCAACAAGCGCTCTATCATCTGCCCAACCCCAAGGAGCCCAAGCTCTGGTACGGCATCGGCATCCTCTACGATCGATACGGCAGCCTCGAGCACGCAGAAGAGGCTTTCGCCAGCGTCGTCCGAATGGATCCCAACTACGAAAAGGCAAACGAGATCTACTTCCGTCTCGGCATCATCTACAAGCAGCAGAACAAGTTCCCCGCCAGTCTCGAGTGCTTCCGCTACATCCTCGACAACCCGCCCCGTCCGCTCACCGAGATCGACATCTGGTTCCAGATCGGCCACGTCTACGAGCAGCAGAAGGAGTTCAACGCCGCAAAGGAGGCCTACGAGCGCGTCCTTGCCGAGAATCCCAACCACGCCAAGGTGCTGCAGCAGCTCGGATGGCTCTACCACCTCTCCAACGCCGGCTTCAACAACCAGGAGCGTGCCATCCAGTTCCTCACAAAGAGTCTCGAATCGGATCCCAACGATGCGCAGAGCTGGTACCTGCTCGGACGTGCCTACATGGCCGGTCAGAATTACAACAAGGCTTACGAGGCGTATCAGCAAGCCGTCTACCGCGATGGCAAGAATCCGACGTTTTGGTGCTCGATCGGTGTTCTCTACTACCAAATCAACCAGTACCGCGATGCACTCGACGCCTACTCGCGTGCCATCCGCCTCAACCCTTACATTTCCGAGGTGTGGTTCGACCTCGGCAGTCTGTACGAGGCTTGCAACAACCAGATCAGCGACGCCATCCACGCCTACGAGCGTGCCGCCGACCTCGACCCGGACAACCCGCAGATCCAGCAGCGCCTCCAACTCCTGCGCAACGCCGAGGCGAAAGGTGGCGAGCTGCCAGAAGCGCCGGTGCCCCAGGATGTCCACCCGACCGCCTACGCAAACAACAACGGCATGGCTCCTGGGCCCCCTACCCACATCGGTGGCGGACCGGGTCCTTCGTATCCTCCACCCCTCGGTGGCCCTCAGCTTGCCGGCAATGGAGGAGGACGTGGGGACATGTCCGATCGCGACTTGCCCGGTCCCGGTCACCTTGGATCGTCCCGCTCACCTCCGCCGTTCCGTGGCGGTGGCCCTCCTGGTGTAGACGAACGTGGACCTCGTGGTCCTCCTCCCGGCGCATTGGCTCCCATGGTCGGAGGTCCAGGTGGTCCCGAGCCTCAGGGACGTGGTGGGTTCCCGCACTCGCGAGGCCCCTCGCCCGGTCCACCTCGCATGGATCCTTACGGCAGGAGGCTGGGATCGCCGCCGCGCCGCACGCCGCCTCCACCTCTGCGTGCAGACATGCACGATGCTCATGGCTCAGCCCCACACGGCCACGGCCACGCTCACGGTGGCGACTTCCGTGGTCCACCGGCCCTTGCAGCTGGTGGGCCCAGCGGACCGCCCCCGCCCTTGGATCAGTACGGTCGACCGATGGGTGGTCCTATGAGCGAACGCGAGCGCGAAATGGAGTGGGAGCGCGAGAGAGAAAGAGAGCAGGCTGCTCGAGGTTACCCTGCCAGCGGACGCATCACACCCAAGAACGAGCAAGGCTACGCACGCTCGCAGCACGGCGGCAGCAACGCGCCCTCGCCGGCATTCGGAAGACCTCCTGTCTACGGACGCGACGATGGTCGTGACCACTATAACAACGGCCATCCTAGCTCTGGACCTGGCGGTCCGCGAGGAGGCTACGAGCGAGGACCCGGTGGTCTTCATGCTCCTCCACCTGGCTTGCGACACGAGGAGCGAGGCCCTCCGCCGCCTCAGTTCGAGCACGAGCGTGGTCCGCCTCCGCCTCGTCAGGCCGGTGACGGCCGTCACGATGGCTACGGCGACGTTCATGACGGATCCATGGGCAGCGCCCCTGGGCGAGGACCACCACCTGGACTCCGTGGACCCACCCCCGATTGGGAGCGTGCTCGAGCTGGCGAGCATGGCCCCCCTTCGCTCAACGATGGTGCAGAGGGTCGCAACGCGGGCGGATCTGCAAGCAAATCGCGCCGGGGGCCCAAGTCGAAGGATGAGCTCGAGGCAGCACCCGCGCCGCCCTCGCCTGCTCCGTCGGCGGCCGCCAAGAAAGGCAAGACAGCAAGCTCGCGGGCCAGCTCGCCTTGGTCTGCAAAGGGAGGTGCTGCTGCTGCTGCAAAGAACGGCAAGTCGGCTACGCCCTTCGGTGCATCTACTGCTGCCAGTGTAGGCGGTGGAAACAAGAAGGGAAGCTCGGCTGCGCTGCTTGCGCGCGAAGATCAGCCGGACTCGAGGGCTGGCTCGCCCGCCGGAGATGCTCGAGCGCAACGCGAAATTTCGCCGGCGAGCTCGGATGGCAGCAACGAGCCACTCGCCGCGCGTGCTCCGTCGTCCCGCATGGTGGACGAGGACTACGACGAAGGTGCTGCTGATGCGCTGATGGGTCTCGCTGGTGCGGCTTCAGCGTCCGCGCCGTCAATGGCAACGCCTATCGCGGCACCGGCAGCGCCTGTTGCGACGTCCGATCGAGCACCCAGTCCAGAGAGGCGTGCGGCAAGCTCATTGGGCAAGCGACCCTACGCGGACGAAGAGAAGGCAGCTGACGAGCGGGAAGATTCGTACAAGCGAGCCAAGAGCGGAAGCGCAGCTGCTGTTGAAGCTGAAGTGACAAGTAGTAGCGCGAGACTCGACGAGGCTCCCGAACCTGCCCAGTCTGAGGCCATTGCGCAAGCAGAGTCGGCGGAGCAGCCGAAGGAGACCACAGCTGCGACACCGCCGCCGCCTCCTGCTGCGGCTGTCGCTCCCGAGTCCCGAAGCAACGCTGCATCGGAGAGCAATGCCCAGCCGATGGATGTAGATGGTCGAGAGCCGTCGCCGGGACCATCGGAACCAGCAGCCGCGACAAAGGACTCGCCAACTACCGGTGATCTAGCCGCAAGCGCAGCCGCCGCCGCCACCAAAGCTGGGGAAACCTCTTCGTCGCCTGCCGTCTCGACGACAGAAACGAAACAAGCGCCACCGGTTGCAGTTGAGGGTGGCGAGAAGGAGACCGCCGACGATGACGAGAGGGAAGAGGAGGAAGGTCAGATTCACGAGGATCCGAGCGATGCTGTTGCCAAGCCTGCAAGTGAGGATGCCAGCAAGTAAAGAAGTTGTATCGCACAAAAATGAAAGGAAGCTCAGAATTGGTGTGAGCTCCAGTCTTTCCAATGCAAAACTCATCGAACAAGCTCTGCTGACACGTGTGTGTGTGCAGTATGATGGCACTGACAACGACGAGCACAATCAGCAACGATAGTCATGCGATGGATGCCAAAAAGAAGCGTCAATGATGAAAAGAAATGAGTGGGAAATTGTGGACGTGAAATGATCAAGCAACAAAATCGCATGCAAGAGCAGTGGGAGTGCGGTGTGCCATGACCAGGGTGCATGTACGCCTACCGCCAGCACGCATGCATCCGTACAGAGATGCCTGACATGCCTGCAGTGACAACGGCAAGCGACCTCCGATGCAGTCGTAGGAACACAGCCGTTTGCGTCACACCTCGCGTCTTCCACGTTTTGGCCGTCTTCTCCCACAGGAGTCTCTGCTTCTTCGACGACCGCATAGAAGGAATGCGCCAAATTGTCATGGAAGACCGAGTACAAGGTGACGACTGGCAGGTTCTCGTTGCTTTTCCGAGCCCGGGGGTTCCACTTGCCATTCCCAAAGAGAAGGGCAAAACCGACTCTGACTGGCTAGCGTCGGAGATCGAATTTACCTGTTGCTGAGTCCCGCGGACAAGGTTGGTGTTGTTCTCTCGGAAAGAAGCTAACGCAGAACGCAGCCCGTCGGCGCAACGCTGGCAGCTGTAAACTTGATCCGAGATCGAGCTTGGATCGCAAAGCCTTTGATTGGCATAGTCATGCGCGTCGGCTGAAGGTCAATAGCAAAGAAGTCTTAATTGAGCAGAGCGTTTGACATCGTGCCGCCTGCGCAATGGCGTGCGGCATCGATTCCACCCTTTGCAACCTTCTCGAGTGTTGCGCTTTCATGTTCAACCAAACATTCGAACGTGTGGGAAAAGCTTCCAGGCGAGTTTGCAACGTCCTCCCTCGATGTCAACCGCGCCACGAAACTGCGTGGCTCTCCTATTTCGAAACATCCGGGATAGCGTATTAGCAAATGGACAGGACGCCGATGCCGAACACTGTCTACGTGTGCCGCAGCCTCCTATTGCTGCTTGTAAACACTGTATAAGGCACCTCGACTAGAACGTCGCTCTGCCAAGACCAGAGCATCTTGATCGCCAACCACGCGAGACGTCATCGAGATCCGTGCATGATCCACAGGCGGGGGTCAAATCCATACATAGCGAGAGACCGCGACTAAGGACCAAGAAATGTCGATTCCCGACTCCGAAGGTCACAAGGCGGCAGGCGAAAAAGACTTGGCTCTGTGAGTTGGTGCTTGTGGCTCGATTTGGCAGGCCAGAGTTGATGCTTTCCTCGCTTGGCGAATCCCAAACGCTTTGAGCCCTCGGCACAGACTGCGGTTGGCGAATTCGAACTCGCCTCCGTCGTCGCTGGCTCCTTACCGCTCCTGCTGCGCTTACACCACACGACCGCGGTACCAAACAAAGAGAGCAGTGACGCCTTTTCGGACAAGGCAGAAGGAAGAGATGTCCGTGATCACTCGTCCGTGCCATGCTGCTGCTGCTCCGCCTGCTTCACCTCGGCTTCTCCGACAGAGACCGATCCCAAGCGCAAACTTGAGACGCTCGCGTTCTCGATCCCCTGCCTTTCCAGAGAAATCCCTTCTCACCCTATACTTAGCAAATACAGTAAAGAACAAATAAATTAATTTCTTTCAAAAGGCTCCGTCGGCTTTCTCTGGTACAGAGGAATCGTGTGCCCCTGTGTGGATGTCGATCGTGTCTGTTCGGAAACAGTCAGCCAGATCCTTTTCCTGTTTAAAGCTTGGCTCTTGCCGTTCGCTGCTTTGCCTTTGCTCTCTTTATGCTCAATTCCTTGACAGAGAGAATACCAACCCACTGACCAATGAGCCTAATCGGTCTCGTTGCTGCGCCTTTCAACTTGACATCTCGTAAGTCAACACAAACGTTTTATGAAACGATGACTCTGGCTTTCGGCTTGCGACGAGGACGTGGCAAAGAGGCATGCACGACCGAATCAAGGGTGCATTTGCGTGCGGATATACGTGTGTGTGTGTTTCAAAGTCACCGCGTTGTGCAATTGGTTCGGCACACACTGCTGGGCTGTGCCCGCGGTGCTACTGCTGCACCCTTACACAAACTCGCCTGCCGTTTCTCAACCTTCTTGCTCCACGCTCACGCTCGATCTGCCGTCGATCTGCCTCATGGTCGCTGATCGCTTGCCCAAAAAATTTCAGCCACGCAGTGTCCGGCCGACGCGCCCCTGTCCCTCTTCTTTTCCACTCTGTGTGCCACTTCCATGCGCATCGTTTCTCACTCTCCTCAGACGCTCCAAACTTTGAATTTGGTCGCCTCAAGCGATAAATGAGATATTGGGACGCACACTCACAAAAGAAGCACACGCTGCCACACGCTGCCACATCTGCACACACAATCCCGCACGCTGTGTCTGTCATTTTCTCTCTTGACACTGGCTCACTCTCGCTTTTCGCCCTCAAGTGACAAGCAACACTTTTGGTCTGCTCCCCGCCGCCTCTCCGACGTCTCTCCTTCGCCCTTGCCCTTCCCAGCCAGCCTCGCTTAGCGTCTCCATTGAATTTGGGACCTGCTGTCTGTTCCTTCTCTGGCTGACCCTTCCAGCTCAGTTCGCGCCTTGCTGCTTGGAAGCCAGCTCCGTCCCCTTACCTGCCTCTGGCTGCTTCTCTCTCTCTCTGCCCCTCTCCCCTCTGTGCTGTTGTTCTAGCTCGGTCACGATCACGCTTGTTGCTCGACTCCATCTTTGTTGGCCTTCCTCGTCTCCACCGTTACACAAGGGTAGATTCCTCCTTCTTGCCATCCTTTCAGCTCCTCTCCTCTCTTCACTTCTCTTCTTTGCATTTGCCACTCTTCCATTCCTCCGCCACGAACGTACTCGGAACACGCGCCGATCCGGATCGATTAGACCATCACTGCGCGCACTTCTCACGCTCAGCGCATCCAAACCGGATCTTCCGATCCGATCCAATCCACTCCACTCCAAGCCTTTGCTCTGCACGCTTTGACCCAGCTGGTCTACCTGTCTGCTACGCGGCAGACACGTTCCGGTGCATCACACTTGTCGATTGGGCTCCGTTTGTTTGCATACAGCCGGCCGACAGCTGGCTGCGCACCGCTTGCTTCCGCTTCCGCAACGGCGCATCTGTCTCTCGTCTTACGGGTACTCTCGAGCGATTCCGTGGTCGATCACAACCGTCGTCCGTGATTTGCGATTCTCGACGACCTCGAGCGGCTCCGCAAGCCAAAGGCAGCACGACTTCCGGGAAGCGCACCCTCGTCACGTTGCTTTGAGCGCCACTCCAGCACTCGCTTTACATGAGCCCTCGATCGGCTTGAAAGGCGGTCCTAAACCATAACACAGGCGCAGCGTGCGGTGCGTACGACCTTGTCATAGAACCGAACCGGCCCTGTCGGTCGCTACTCAGTGACGAGTTACGTTCTGGGAAGCTCAATTTTCGTTCGCGCACGTCCCCCAAACCATCCCGTAACCCGACACCGCCAGCGGTTTACGACCCCTCGGACGGAGCTAATCTCACCAGCAACCTCAACCTCGTCCCCGAGCTCCCACGGCTTTACTCATGTTTGGCAGTCAATTTCAGACCCAGCCGTTCGGTCAGTCGACACCGGGCTATTATCCGCACATGACGCCCCAACAGCAGCAGCAGCATCAACAGCAACACCACCAGCAGAACCAGTTTGCTTGGCTGCAGTATCAGCAGCAAATGTTGCAAGCACAGCAATACTACGGGCAGCAGCAGCAGCAGCAGCAACAGGTTCAATCTTCGCCGGCAAGCGAGATGGGGCCGGGCCTCGACAGCCGTCGACGCACCTCATCCACTCCTCAACGTCCGGCCAACGTCACCTACAACGACACATTCCGTCGCGACCAGCAGCAAGCTGCCCCCGCCCTTGCCTTCCCCGGTGTCTCGTACGCGGCCGGCGTGCCTCAGCTCAACTCGATGCGCAGCTTCAACGGTCAGCCGATGGCCGCTGCTCAGTTTGGCCAAATTGCTCCCTCTGGCCATTCCGCCTCGTCGTCCGTATCATCGGCAGGCGGTTTCCATCCTTACCGCAGGACACAACGTGGAACCTCGGATGTTGGCACAAACAACACGCAACACTACACCAACACCGCTGCAGCCACGCAACCCGTGGTCGCACCTCGCATTCGCACTGCAAGCACAGCTTCGCAGACTTCCTCGCGCGAAACCTCGCCCATGCTCGCCGCCGAGCGTAAACGTGGCTTTGCCGCAATCCCTTCCTCCAACTCCACGCCGGGCTTGCCAAACGGCCATGGCGCCAAAAGCACACCCTCACCGACCAGCTCATCTCAGGCTGGTCTCTCTCATCTGCGTGGCGCACCGCCACGGACCAACAGCCAGTCTTCCATTGGTTCCGACGTCTCTTCGAGGACCGCTACCGCCTCTAGCGCTGCGGGTGCCGGTGCGGGTGCCGGGGCCAACGCATCCGCTCCCATTCACCAACGATCGAACTCGTCTGCATCGATTCAATCGACCAGCAGCTCCCAGCGTGTCCAGCCGCCCAGCATCATCAACTCCAAGAAGCCGTCGCCCTTGTCCAGACAAGCCGCAAAGGACGACGATGACGAGGCCGTCTACGGCGGCAGCGATGACGACCGCGTCAACGGCGGACGCTCCACCCCCATGCCCGGCTATGCTCCCAAAGCATCCAAAAAGACTGGCCTCTCGAGCAAGCTTCGCAAGGCCCTCTCCTTCTCCAACATGAACGACATCCAAGACAACGCGCCTCACGGCACGTCGTCCGCTGCCGCTGCTAGGCGTCCCCAGAACGGTGTTTTCGGTCGTGACCTCGGCGGTCTGCCCAACTCGTCGGGAGACACCAACGCATCCACAGGGTCGACTCGCTCCACGTCGCCTCCACGAACGCCCGACAACGGAGCCGCCCTTCCTGGCTCGTCGGCTGCTTCCATCACTTCGCGACGCGGCACACGTCCTCCGCTCTCGGGCAACAACGACGGCAAGCGCAGCATCTTCAACCGCAAGTTCAACTCTTCCACCGACAACATCTCGATCTCGTCGACCGTCTCTAGCGCGTCGGTCATGCTGCGCAAGGTGGGCAACCTCGGCAAGCTTGCACGACGCCACTCGCTCATGGGCCTCACCAACATGTTCAACAAGGACAAGGACGGCCGAGACGGCATGGACGCGGACTCGTTCGGCACCATGCCTACGGCCTCGGACGATTCGGCCATCAACACCAAATCCAAGAAGGTTCCCAAGAGCAAGAAGGGCACTCCTTCGAGTGCATCCATCACGCACGCCACCGTCGAGCTCGAGAGTGGTCGTGCCACGGATGCAGGCATGACTCCGGCTGCGTCGTACGTGCGCCAGCATCAGCTTCAGATGCAGGCGCAAGCCGAAGCGGAGGCGCGTGCTACCCGTGAACGCCAAGAGTCCGACGCCAGAGCACGCGAGGCGGGCGAGAACCGTCAAAAGATGATCGAAAAGGAAAAGGAGAGGCTCAAGTCGAAACGCGGCTGGCGCAAGAAGTTCGGCAGCAGCGGCGGCAGCATCAGTTCCATCACTTCGGATGCACCGACCGGGCTCGAGACCACGTACGCCGAGCCAGAGCAGTACGTCGATGCTGCCGACGGCCAGCACAACGGCGAGCCGCTCGTTTCCGCTGCGCCGCCTCAGCTGTCAATGCCGTACGGCGAAGACGGTGGATTCGAGAACTCGTTCGAGAGCGAGCTGTTCGAGCCACCCCACATGCCCGCCGCTGGTGGTATGGGCGGTGAAGACTCTGGCGACGAGCTCGAAACCGACAGCCTGCGTCACTGGGGCGAAGGCATCGAGAGATCGCGCGCCAGTGCAGCGCAGTTCAAGAACCCCAAGGGCATCCTCAAGAAGACGGCCTCGACGCCCGACCTTTCGCTCAGCGGCGGCTTCGAGAAGCCGTTTGCTGGCCGCATCCGCGCCAACTCGTACGATGCACCTCAGGCCACTCCGGCAGCATCCGGAATGCCCAGCTCGAACACAATGACCAACATTTCGAGCAACGCGGCTGGCGTCGAGCGCCTCGACGGCGTAGGCGCCAAGACGGATTCGCCTGTTTCCTCTCGACCCGGTTCGCGCACTGGCGACGCACTTCCGGCGCGATCAGCCTCGCCCGGATCGATCCAGCACGCAGGCGGCGTGCTGGGACACCACTCGAACTCGTCGATGCCGACGCTGTCGTTGATGATGGATCCATCCGCCGACTTTGTGCCGCAGCGTTCGGTGACGGCGCCAACGCAAGCCAGGAAGAAGCTTGTGTTTGCCGACGATCTGATCTTCCACTCGACGTGGCCGGCAACGGTCTACGACCGACGTGGCGAGCAGGCGACGTGCAACCGACTGACACCATTGCTGGCGCAGCGCATCAAGGAAGAGCTCAACACGTACAAGATGGAGGAGATGGCCGTGGCGCCTTCGAGTCGCATCTACACGCACTTTTTCGTCTAAAGTATCTGGCGCGTTGCTGGCTAGCTGGCTGTTGATCCACCTCGACATTGTTCTCACTTCATGCTCCTGTCTCGACTCGGTCAACTCTTCATTCTCCCGCATTTACATCGCTGCGTTTTCCGCACCCTCCAACAAAACCCCGACCGCTGCATACATTACCTCTTCTTCTTTCCGTGGCATCTGGCATCGGTCGACCAACACATACATCTGCACTTCCGGGCCCCGTCTTTTCCGTCTCCAACATCATGCTGTTTCGTGCTCCCTCTCATTCACATCATTGGTATCGGGTTTCCGGCTTGTTCACACATTGCTTTCAACACATCTCATTGCATTGACCCTCGTTCTCACACTTGCTTCACATTTGACCCGGCTCTCAACAATCAAGTTTTGCGTGAGGCTGCCTCGATGGCGGTCTTCCAGTTTCTCTGTTCACGACTCACGCTTGTGACGTGAGCTCATATGATAGCAGTCGAGATTTAATTGAGGATCTGTGAGTAGAACGGACAGCGAAGACTGAATCGAGTAATACAGACTGTTGGAGTGGATTTTGTAGGAAGAAAAAGCTCGAAGAGTCCGAAAGCCAGACGAGCGATGGACAGTGTGTAGCGATCTTACAAGGAAAAGGGCCAAAAAGCGACCAGATCGAGACGTTTTCCTGAAAACGTTTTGGCGTAGACGGTCGATCGGGAGAAGCCAGAGATGGGGAAATGACAGCAAGCAGCGGCGGACGTGAAAGTGGCAGAAGAGCGAGCAAGACGGGGCGGAAAGCGTCTTCCGTGTTCGAGTGCTGCTAGTGCTGGTGCTGCATCCGCCCTGTTTCGTCATCGCTGCTTCATTTTCTGTTTGCGCCTTGACCACCCTCTGCAAAAGGCGCGTGCCCTCTGAGCTCCACCTGGTCGACGTGGACTCAAGAAGGGGAAATTCAGGGTTGGGCGCCTCTGCGTCTCTCTCTCTCTCTCTCTCCTGCTCAGACTGTTGCATTTTGAAAAAGGTCGAAAAAACCGAGATCGTCATCCACTGCGTCTGCTGCTGCTGCTGCTGCTGCTGATGGAGCAAGTGGGGAAAAATCGCAGATCGGTCAAGAGGAGCATCCGTGATGAGCTCGCTCTATTTTTACACGCCTGAGTATGAAAGCAGCAGGCGCCCGACAAGTCTGCGGGATGCGTGCGTCTGACGTTTTCAGTCGCTCGTTTGCAGTTCGCATCGCATCTAGCCTCGTCCCGCCTCGTGCCCCTGTCACGCTCAGAGGCCACGACGGCCTGCGATCCTTTTTTGTTGGTTCGTGTCTGTACTGCGTCCCCCCGTCACTTGCCGCCGCTGTTGCTTTCGCCTCCACCATCGACATCACTATCCGACACCGTCAGAGCCAACAACGTTCAGACCACCCTCGCATCGTCCACGTGTGACTCTCTCGAAGAGGTCTTTCAATCGAGATTCATCCGGGAGTGCACGACAATTATCTGGCTCGTCTCAACCCTATCTCATCCGCATTGAATCCCACGTCGACCGAGACGCCTACGTTCAAGCAGACCCCGTCTTTCAGTGCTGGCTTCATCATCGCAAACGACACTGCCAACGCCGAGTCTCCACGTCTCGCGTTCATCAGCTTGCCCGCTCGACGAACGACAGCGGTCCCTCTTAGAGTGTCCTGCCGACTTCCCTTCTATAGCTCGAGAGCGAACGATCATCCAGTCACTGGCCTGATCTGTGCTCTTCAACCTTGACGAGGAGCTTAAACGCCTGCCTGTCTCATCAAGCCGGCAAGCACGGCGTATCCTGACTTTCCGTCGACACAGCATTCATCGCTTTTAGATAGAACGTCATTCCCACACGTCTCTCACAATGGGTCTGCTCGATCACGTCAGCGGTGCCGTCTCGGGCGCCAAGTCGCACATCAAACCTACCAAGGAAGACCGTCCTCCCGAGGGCGCCTCCGCCGACGACACCGAGGAGCTCGATGAAGAAGCTGGCAACATTCTCATGTCGCTCATCGGACAGCTCCGCATAGGTATGGATCTGTCCAAAGTGACGCTGCCCACGTTTGTGCTCGAACCGCGCTCCATGCTCGAGCGAATCACCGACTTCATGTCACATCCCGATCTCATCTTTGGCGCTGGCAAGATCGACTCGCCCGAAGAGCGTTTCCTCCACATCACACGCTACTACCTCTCTGGATGGCACATCAAGCCCAAGGGCGTCAAGAAGCCCTACAACCCCATCCTCGGCGAGTTCTTCCGCTGCACTTACAACTACACCGATGGAACAAAGGGCTACTACATTGCCGAGCAGGTATCGCACCATCCACCCGTCAGCGCTTACTACTACGTATCGCCCGAGAACAACCTGATCTTCTACGGCGAGCTCAAGCCCAAGTCCAAGTTCCTGGGCAACTCGGCAGCCACTCTGATGGGCGGTGAGAACCGCGTCGTGCTGCTCGACCGTCAAGAAGATGGCGAGTACCAGATTTCAATGCCCAACATGTACGCCAGAGGCATCCTGTTCGGCAAGATGGTGCTCGAGCTCGGCGACACGAGCAAGATCCGCAACGACGCCAACGATCTCAGCTGCGACGTCGAGTTCAAGACCAAAGGCTACTTCACGGGTACCTACAACGCCATCGGTGGCAAGGTCACCAAGGGCGGCAAGACGGTGGGTGAAATCAGCGGCAAGTGGAGCGAATCCATGGACTACAAAGACTCGAGCTCGGGCAAGCACGAGGAGCTCTTTGACGCACGCAAAGCCACCATCGTTCAGAAGGAGGTCATCCCCGAAGACCAGCAGGAGGAGAACGAATCGCGTCGTTTGTGGAGCAAGGTCACCGAGGGCATCAAGGAGAAGAACCTCGACAAGGCCACCGAGAGCAAGTCGGCGATCGAGGAGAAGCAGCGCGCGCTGGCAAAGGAGAGGGAGGAGAGCGGGTCCACCTGGGAGCCCAGGTTCTTTGTCCAGAAGGGCGACAAGTACTACCCCAAGATGGATGCTCTGCCTTCGGACGAGTACAGGACACAGGCGGTCGCCGAGTACTTTGCCAAGCTGTCTTAGAGGGCGAAGTGGGGGTCGCGGGGAGGCTGCGTGGCTATGAACGCTGTCTCGTCTCGATCTTCCATCTCACTTGCTGTTGCTTCTGTCGATCCCTATATGATCCCGATTGTGTTTGTTTCCCTTTTATTCTCGCGAGAAATGCGACTCTATACTGGAAAGCGGTTGTCGTGGTTTCGCACAAGCAGGCTTTGTGAGAAGGGACAGTGAGAAAGAATGCCCTTGCTTCCCAAAACGATGTATTGGCACAAAGCACAGTGTGTTTGAGCGGTCCGGGTTTGGGTAAAGTATGAATATGTTAATGCGGAACCTACCACAAGTGGGTGTGAAAAAAGGCAGTCGCGTAAATGAGCGGCTTGGCGGTGGAAAGAGGCGCGTCAAGGAACGCGTTAATGGACGCGACTTGGGCGAATGGTAGAGTTCAGTTCTTTTGTATAATCACATTGAGGCAGAGGCAGGCTGTACTAGCTGCATTTGTTGGTGGTTTCACTTTGTTCGACGTCGTCCCAACCCCATCTCTTCATCGTCGCACGATCACAACATATCACCTTTGTCGAAGCGGAAAGGCGGCAGAAACACCCGACCACGTATCGTCTCGCATCTGCTCGGCCCCCACGAACACCGCTCTTCAGGAGGTCACCTTTTCCACCCAACACAACACCTCTATCCTGCTGCTTAGCCTTGCAACTCTCTACACCACGTCGAATCATGACCCACTCAACCCCGATCACAGCCAGCGGTAGCGCATGCTCGTACACGCACCAATTCAAAAAACACTTTGGCGATCGACCTGTAGCCTTCGCCCTCTCCGAACGATCTCCTTCACCCTCCAGCCGTGCAACACGGGATCCTTTCGCCGCTTCATCTTCTTCCACAACCTCCTCCATCGCATCCAGCTCTACACTTGCCACTCCAGCACAAGCCGTCGTTGATGCGGAGACCCACAACACGTTGGCTAACCTAGGTTGGCGAATTCGATCACGCATCAACCAAGGATATACACGGACGAGTACTTCGCTGGATGATCCGACGAATGCAAAGTTTGGCTCAGGGAATGGTGGGGGTTTCGTCTCGGAACGCGATGTGCTCATCAGTGTAGGCAATACAAGACGCGGATGGAGTCGGGTCAGCACTGCACCGAACGTCGCTTCGAACTTTGATGGGTTGAGAGTCGACACTCAGCCTCAACAGACGATTGAACCGCGGATGGAGGCGACGAAGAGAAGTAGAAGGTTATCAGAAGGCGAAGAGGAAGATATTGTTGAAGAAACCATGGATGCATATACAGTAGAAGCGAGGAGAATCGCCGGTCTACCCAAACTCTCCTTTTCGTCATCGACTTCGAGCATCTCCTCGCAAAGTTCCTTCTTCCCACCTTCCCCCAACCATCTCGCTCCTTCAAGAAGCTTCGTGAGATCACACAGCTCGAAGATCTCCCCCTTCACTTCAGCTACAGCGGAAAGATTCGCCGATGGACGAGCTGAGATGGACATGGATATGGACAGCGATGCGTTGGTGACGGCAAAAAGGTTGGATGTCGGGTATGATTTCTCCAGTCACTTTGACAGCACTGACTTTTAAGATTTGAATGTACACTTTATACCCGTGCCTTGAAAGTGATTGATTGACTTTTAGCTTGCTTGCATGACGCTCTTGTAGTTGCTTAGCTCTGGGTATGCGTTTTGTTTTGCTCCGCCAACCTTGCTACCCGATAAACCTAAAACTGTCCGCCTGAACGAAATACCTCCCGCTTAAGGTCACACTCGCATCCTTGCCCGTGGCACTGCTACACGCCACACCCCCATCCCCTGCCGCGCCGCCCACTGTTCCACCGACAGCCGTGATGTCGACGAGCACAAAGTTCTGCGAGAACGCCCTCGGATGCGAAGTGATCGGTGCGTCCGGGTCGAAGTTGCCGCGATTGCGGTTTGCTCCGTGCGTGGATGAGGTTGCTGATTTCGGTGCGTTGGAGGAGGAGGTGGATGGGTTGAGTGCGGATGATGATTCGGGTGTGTGGTGGGAGACGGTGCCGGAAACTGTGAGGAGGATGGATGGTGGAGAGAAGGCGGCTGCAGGTGCGAGAGGGGGATGGTGTCAGTGTCAGCTTCAGATTTACGCAGATGAAGAGAAGGAGATGAGGAGTGGGTAAACAGGGAGGAAGGGAGAAAAGGAGAAGTCTTGAAGAGGAGGAGGAATGTATGCTTCATATACTACTCGATACATGAGTTGACCTTGAGATTGTTGAAAGGTATCGAACCCTTATGAAAAGCGTCTCTCCGACATTGTGACGACTGCTCTGATCCGATCATTACCACTCGAATGGCCGCAACGCAATGCAACAGCCATGAGAGGGGTGGCAGAGACCGAGAGACGGAAGTACGCCATGCCGAAGAGACTGTGTTTGTTCTCGCCTCTTTGATCGTGTCGACTGCGAGAAAGTGTGTGGTCCCGCCATCGTTACAACAGCAAGAAAGCTTCCTCGCTACATCGACGCCCAAGTCGAGGCTGATCTCTCGTGTCCTCCTGCCGAAGCCGAATGTGAAAGGCGACGCGCAACTTACCTCCATCAACAGCGCCTCCCATAGCATGACAGTCGAAAGCCTGCACCTCATGCTTGCTCCCCGGCATACTGTTCAACATCGCTGTCAGCTCCTGTTGTCCGCTGACAGGAGTTCCGTTCCAAACGATCGATGAGCTGGGCAGATACAGCGTCGGTACCAGGTTGGTGCGTTGTGGTGAATCGGAAGCAGCATAGTAGGCCGAGACGAAGGTTTCAGCGGCTTTGGCAGCAAAGTCGGCCAGACGACGCGAGTCGGGTCGCTTTTCAGATTGTATTGGTTGTGATGATGCTGCGGCCATGATTGTGTAGGGTGATGGGGAGATGGTGGGTGCTCAAGGAAGCCGAAGAAGAAGGATGCGGGAATGCTTTGAGAATGGAAGGCAGCTTTGGACAGATTCACTTTGCTTTCCGACTTCCGAAAATCATCAACGGTTTAACTGATTGTTTGATCGGCGATTAGGTTGATGCGGGAGAAAAAGAAAGCACGCCATGAGAAGCGTTCCCTGTTGGGTCAAGCCAGGATTTCGAAATTGAAGGCGTCCTTGGAGCTTGCGAAGAAACAGCTCGAAAAAGTGACTCGCCTGCTGCACCAAAATCCACTAATCCAACTTACAGTGGATCAGTCGAGTCGGCATCTCCGCACAGCACCTGCAACACACACAGATTGTCACGCAGCAACTCGGACTGAATCACAAATGCTTCGCAGCTCGACATCGTACCACCCGCCTTCCATCATATCTTGTCACTCACGCAGAACACCATCGCCTAGATCGGCCAGCTCATCGCTCAGAGCGTCTTCTCACATACCCACACTCCTGAAGAGCGGCGATATAAGCTTAGCGCCCTCTTTCGGCTCTTCCATCTCCACCACCCGGTGCCGCTCCTTGCCACTCGGAACGCATCGAATACCCAGAGACTACCAACATCAAACACATTGCAATCACCTAGATCGTCATCCTCGCCTTTCAACATGTCGGCGTCCCGTGACAGCTACAGCGTGGCCTCCTCTCAGGCGTCCACCATCACCCCTTTCAGCACCGACGTCGCCTCTTCCGTTGCTTCGCTTGACTCTTCCGTCCCTACTTCCCCCGAACCCTCCGACATTGGCGACGATGCCGATCACAAGCTCTCCTTCATCTCGCACAAGGACCGTCGTGGTCCCAACGGCTACCGCTTCGCCACCCAGTGCGCCACCGTAGATGACCCCAACCACAAGGATCAGTACGGCTCCTCTTCGACACCCATCTACATGTCGGCCACCTTCAAAGGTCTTCCCGGTGCCGAATTCGACTATTCTCGCTCGGGCAACCCCACCCGCTCCATGCTTCAGCACCATCTCTGCCAGCTTCAGAACTGCAAGTACAGCTTTGCCGTCTCCAGCGGCATGGCCTGCCTCGACGTCATCACTCGCATCGTCAAGGCCGGCGAGCGCATCATTGCCGGCGATGACCTCTACGGTGGAACCAACCGTCTTCTGGGCTACCTCGCCTCGCACCAGAACATCCACACCGACCACGTCGACACTACCGACGCATCCAAGGTCGAAGAGATGCTCCAGAAGCGAAGCCAAGACGCTGCTGCCGGTCTTTGCGGCAAGGTCAGCATGGTGCTCCTCGAGACTCCCACCAACCCATGCCTCAAGATTTGCGACCTTCAGCGATGCGCTGCTGCTGCCAAAAAGTGGGCTCCCGATGCTGTCGTCGTCGTCGACAACACCATGATGTCGCCCTACCTCATGCGTCCTCTTGAGCTCGGCGTCGACGTCGTCTACGACTCCGGCACCAAGTACCTCTCGGGTCATCATGACCTTATGGCCGGTGTCATTGCCTGCGATCGTGACGATCTTGGCAAGCAGATCGCCTTCACCATCAACTCGATCGGCAATGCGCTCACGCCCATGGATTCATTCCTCTTGCTTCGTGGCATCAAGACGCTGGCGGTGCGCATGGATCGACAGCAGGCTTCTGCCATCACCGTGGCCCACTATCTCGACTCGCTTGGATTCAAGGTCAACTATCCCGGTCTTGCCTCCCACCCTTCCAAGGCGGTGCACGATAAGCAGGCTGCCGGTCCAGGCTCGGTGCTCAGCTTTGTTACGGGCGATAAAGCGCTTTCGGAACGCATTGTGGGTGCCACGCGTCTGTGGGGCATTTCGGTTTCGTTTGGCTGTGTCAACAGTCTGATCTCGATGCCCTGTCTCATGTCGCACGCATCGATCGACCCGAAGGTCCGTGCGGCCCGTGGCATGCCGGAAGACCTCATCCGTCTCTGCGTCGGCATTGAAGACGAGCGCGACTTGCTTGACGACCTCCAAAACGCTCTGCTTCAAGCCGGCGCCATCCGCCGCAAACCCTCTTCTCGATCCACCGCACTCGCTTCAACCAGCGAAAGCTCTCGCGCAGCGTCCCCAGATCCCATTGCCTACGAACGTACGCCTTTGCATACCGAGGAGCAGACCCAGCAGAACAAGGTGGGCAGCTTGGTCGACGACATGAACCGTGCAAAGCTCGAGACTCGTGGCGGTGAGGGGGAACCTCGCCTTGCTCAGGATCACCCGCCGCCGTCATCGGTGGTGGTCAGTGCACCTGGCAAGGTGATCCTCTTCGGTGAGCACGCAGTAGTTCACGGTGTCACTGCTGTTGCTGGATCGGTGGCGCTGCGATGCTATGCCAACGTTTCGCCCCGCGAGGACGGCAAGATCTCGCTCGATCTGCCCGATCTGGGCGTCGTCCACACTTGGAGCATCGACGAGCTCCCTTGGTCTGCAGTGCCCAAGTCGCTCCAGAGCGGCGGCGCTGTGCCCGACTCGCTCGACCAGACGCTCGTCAGCGCCATTGAAAAGGTCGTGGGTGACACTGTCAACGAGAGCGAACGAAGCCATGCTGCTTCGATCGCTTTCCTTGTGCTTTACATGTGCATCGCTAGACAGGCGGATGCTCGCGCTCAGGCCTTCGTTCTGCGCTCGGCTCTGCCCATCGGTGCTGGCCTGGGATCAAGTGCTGCGCTCAGCTCGTGTCTCGCTGGTGCGCTCACCATCCTCTACGGCCGCATTCCTGCCCCTGCTGGCGAGGTGTCGGCGGAGCATTCTGCCTACGTCAACCAGTGGGCATTCCTGTCCGAGAAGGTGATCCACGGCACGCCTTCTGGCGTCGACAACTCGGTGGCCGTGCACGGTGGAGCTATCGCTTTCACGCGCGCTCACCCGAGCAACACACTCACCGCCAACAAGATGGACAAGCTCAAAGGATTCTCCTCGTTCCGCTTCCTGCTCGTCGACAGCTGCGTCGGGCGTGAGGGCAAGAAGCTCATCGCTCACGTTGCAGCTCAGAAAGAATCCGACCCGACTCGCGTCAACGCTGCCCTGGCTCGAATCCAGACCATCGCCGACGCAGCTCAGAGCGTGCTGAGCGGCAACTCGGGTCTCTCGCGTGCCCAGCAGGTGGCACAGCTTCGCGAGTTGATCAAGCACAACCACGCCGAACTCGTCGACCTCGAGGTGTCGCATGCCTCGCTCGAGTTGATCAAGAACAAGACTGAGTCGTTCGCCCCCGAGCAGTTGGCTACCAAGCTGACGGGTGCGGGTGGAGGAGGATGCGCCGTGACGCTGCTGCCGGACGAGTTTGAGGAGGATAAAGTCAAGGAGCTGATGAGCGAGCTGGAAAACGCTGGATTCAAGTGCTACGAGACCAGGGTGGGAGGTGACGGATTCGGTGTCAAGCTGCTGCAGGATGAGCAGGAGGAGGCCGAAGCAAAGTTGCGCTTCCAGGAGGCGAGCGTGAGCAAGGAGCTGGCCGCATGGGCTGATGGACAGCAGGGCTGGGTGTTTGCTTGAAAGACTGTTCCCCTCAAAGCATTGTGGTACGCGATGTTCTGAATACGAATTGAAATCGAGATCTGCAAGAGTGTGTGAACACGTGATGCTTTGCTCAGAGAACATAAGGTATTTTGGTGGACGTGGGGAAGCATAATGCCGCTCTCCGGTCAAAGGCGCGAACGGATCCCACGCTTAGGGCCGAAACCTGTCAACCCTGCTCTCTCACGGTGGGGGTTGTCACTCGGAAAGCCCCACGACGCGATGGTGTCGAGCAGGACCAACCGCGTCTGCGCGGATGAAAGGAATGTGACTTGACGGAAGGCTGGTGGGTCTGCAGAGCGTCTTTCGGAAATGAAGTGCTGGTCCAAGAGCAGAGACGTCTGACGATGGTCAAAAGCGGACTCCCTTTGTGTCTTTACTTTGTTCAGCTGCAAGCTTTGAGTGAAATGAGCTGAACGGCTTCATCGGCGAACCCTCCGATTGAGTTTCGAGCTTGAGAGCAAACCGCGGAAAGACCGGCCGTCAATGCATGTGTCACTGCGACAATCGCCGTCCGTGTATAAGAGGAGGGGAGGCGCAGAACAGAGTTTGAGGGTTCACACCCTCGAATCTTGTTGATCAAGCTCGTCCTTCTCCTCCTCTCCTTCTTCCTCCTTTGACCGAATTATCCTTTCACCCCCTCTTCGCCCTCTCCTCTTTCTACCTTTCTCACCTCCGGATCGATCGATTCCGTCTCCTTTGCGCTACGGTAAGTGGATCCAACAGCCATGGCGCTTGGAACGATACAGCCCAGTCTTCAAGCGATGCTGGAGAGATGACGTGACAGAGCCAATCCGATCCGAGTCGCATCGGAGGCGATCATTCTTAGTCCAGACTCGACTGACACGGACGTTGCGCTTCTAGAACTTGCTCCGCTCCTCAACGGCCTCGGTATCACCCTCATTTTTTGGGGTCCACACGATCTGCGCCTTCAATTCATCTCGGAACAGGTGTCCTCCGCTTTGTCTGTGCGCTTCCGACTAGCATCTCAGTACACGACGCGCAACACACTGTGCAGGTGAGTGACGAGTCGGAGTGGCGACGCCAGTGCGCAAGAGCAAGACACAGCTAGCTAGTTGAAGGACCACAAGCTGCGGAAGAGCCACAGAAAGGTGTCTTCTGCTCTCGGCAACGTGCTCTCTTCTCCGCTTCTGCGATCGTTATGGCGATCCGCACCGTGTCACCCAGAAAATGTGCTTCACTCCATGACAACTCATCGAGAAGCATAAAAGGAGCACGAGAAACGAGTTTACGCCCCCTCCTTTCTCGTCATCCGCACCCTTCCCGCAACTCCCAACGCCCCACCGCCAACACTAACACCGACATCTCCCCATCCCAACTCAACAGATCCGCACTCCAGATATTCTCCCCTTCTTAGTCTCCTTAAAAGCTCATTTCGTCCGCAAGAACCTCCTCCCTCGGCACATCCGCACTCGAACGTCTTTTTCCTCGTTGCTCCCCTTCAAAGCTTTTCTCTGTCGATCAACAACGATGCAATTCTTTCGCCTCGCCACTTTCGTCGTCACCATGCTGGTCATGGTGACCTTCACCACCCCGTTCGCCCACACACACCCCGTCCACAGTGTCCAGTACGCTCGCGGTCTCTTTCCCCCTAATCGTCATCGCGGACTCGTGCACCACGTTCCCCGCTTCTACCGTGCAGACTCGGACATCTTCAAGGCGAACCGAGTAGTCCCTCTTATGATCCGAGACGCAGGTGACGACCATGGCGACGTCGCTGCTCACGACCGCTACGAAGCCCAGCTTCACAAGCTCGAAGCCGCGCTGAAGCATTACGAGGAGTATGGAGATGCCGAGAGTCTCCAGTTCTATCTCAAAGGGTTTGGCGGCGAGGATGGTGATGCTGGTGAGGCTCAGAAAAATCCTGCTCAGAGCAGCGTGTCGGGAAAGGAGACTGCAGCCAAGAAGCAGGACGATGGAAAGAAGGAGCAGGTACAGCAGCAGCAGCCTCAGCAGCAGCAGCCTGAGCAGAAGCCGAAACAGCCTCAGCAGATAGATAGCGAGGACTGTGTCGATGGCGTTGACGGCAGCGAAAGCAGCAAGAAGCACGACAGTTCGGCTTCGCCACAGATGCAGCAACACGCTCAGTCGTCGCGGCCGCCGCCGCCGCCGGCTCAACCGCAAAAGATGGTCAAGAAACCCAAACCCCAACAGCAACAGCAGCCTTCTGGCGATTACAGCGTGCCTTCTGACCCTCCTCAACCCCAGCCGCAACACGATCAGCCCAAACCACCTCAACCCGCCCCCGCCCCCGCTCCTGCCCCCAAGCAGCCCTCTCCCCCACCTTCCAGCCCGTCCAGCTCCGACAACTCGATCAACGGCTACACCCCTCCTACATTCAACCCTCCCGCCGGCTCCCCCTCCACCGCCTCCCTCTACACCTCCTCCACCCCGTTCACCGGCCGCGCCACCTTCTACAACACCGGTCTCGGCGCCTGCGGCATCACCAACACGGACGACCAACCCATCGTAGCCATCTCGCGCGACCTCTTCGAACAGTACAATCCCGCCTCGGGCAACCCCAACCACAACTCGCTCTGCGGTAAGAAAGTCGAGATCACCTGGAACGGGAAAAAGGTACAGGCGTTTGCCACGGACGAATGCCCCGGTTGCGAGAAGAACAGTTTGGATTGCAGCCCGAGCGTGTTCGAACGGATGGATAGTAAGGATAAGGGCGTGCTGGATGGGATTACTTGGAGGTTCGTGTGAGGGGACGCGCAGGTCGAGAGAGTAGCAGGCTGGTCCTCTGAAAAAGTGATGCGAAACGACACATGTGATGCTTGGTCCGAATTTTACCCCCCTTTTCTGCAGTCAGGCACTTGCTTTCCCAAGTGGTAACGGGCAAAAGAGACGTTTGCTCATTCACCGCTTTTCGCCTTCCCCTCATCCCGCGATCGGCTTCGAGGTAGCTACGGTTGATCCATAGCTTCCCTTTCCTGATATCTTTCTGCGTCGACACCTTTGCTCGTCACGACTTTTGCTTTTCGTGTTCGTACTCTTACTTTGCGATGAGATTGATTTTGAAATGATAACGATGGTTCATGTATCCGAACGTCTCACGAATGTGCGCTTTTGGGGGGAAAGATATCGTGCAGATACGAACGCCTTTGATTGCGAGCGTTTGTCAACACTCGTACGTTCGAACAGGTTCAGGCGACGAGAATGGCACCACGTCACGCATGTGCACTTGCTGTCACTTGATCGACGTTTAGATCACTTTTACAAATCCCCATACTACCTCCCCACTCCGGCTCCGATCAGCGCGACGGCCCTCCCCAGCCCGTCCCTCTCCCTCTGTCTCTTGGCCAACTCCGTCATCGCCTCCTGCGCCTGTCCACCTGTTCTCCTCCCACTGATCGTCCTGATCATCTTATCCAACAACGCCATCAACTTCTTCACCTCCACCTTAGCCCACCTTCCCCCCGCATCCACCCCCACCTTCCCTCCCTGCAACAGCACCGTATACTCTGCCACTTTATCCATCGTTACCACCTGCAACGTCTGCTTCACCGCATCGAACACCTTTCCATCCACACCATCTTCTCCCGCTGCCTTTGCGAGAAAGTCTACATCTACCAATAGCATGCTTACACCGTTGGTGTTGATCGAAGTGGTATCGGGAGAGAGGAGGTGTCGATCTAGAAGGCTTGATGAAAGATGTTGGTACGCCGACGTGTAGATTTTCGCCTTGACGGTGGGTGGGAGAAGCACGAGTACGGACTCCATCATTGTTCGTAACCAGTCTACTGTGTCTTGCAACCAACCTGAATGCGTCTTGTTTTCCTTTGATGGAGGAGGAGCAAAATCGTACTCTGCAATCCCCAAGAATTGATCCAATTTCGCAGCAAACGCACCGCTGATCTTCTCCTCGGCAATCCGCAAGGTCTCGCGGAAATGCTTGCTGGCATCCAACGACATTTTTCCACCTCTACCGTGTGGTGCACGCAGCGCAGCAAGAAGTTTCTCCAGTTCCAGGCAGGCGAGGTTGAAGTGTTCGGCATTGACGATGATCTGGGCGATTTGGGAGAGGTTGATCGAAGCGGTGCTGTCGAGCGACTTGCGGATGGCGGTGGAGACCTGGGTGATGAGGAGCTGGTCGAGCGAGGATTTGAGGATCTCGTCGATCTCGCGATGCGAGGTGAAGTCCGAGGAGAAGATGTAGTATTGGTCGACGAGGTTCCTCATATCCATGCAGCAGAGCGGGTAGGTTTGCGAGAAGGGGAGGGAGAGCGGGAACCCGGATTGTTTGAGCAGAACGTCGTCGCCCGGTTTCAACCAGCACACGGAGAGCACTTTGGATAGCTCCTCGGGAGTGGTGACGACCATAGGCTCGTGTTGGGTCTCCTTCATCGCCTGTTGGAAGTCTTGACTGAATCGATCGCGAAGCAGCTGCGCGTACCGTTCGAACAGCGTGAGGAGCAGAGCGTTGAGTTTCGCCACGGGAAAAGAGTACCCCTCGAGCGTCTGGATGAAGACTTGGATGGCAGCTTTTGCGGAGACGTAGATCTTGGTATCCTTGCAATCCCTCAACGCGAGGGAGACGATATCCACCACCCTAGAACACATCGTATCCCACAGATCGTCCACTTCGCTCTCCTCCCTAAACCCCATGGTCGTCTGTATCACGTGGTGCTCCACGAGGAAGAATCCAACCATCTCCTCCAACAATGCCGGCACCTTGCCATCGCCGCTAAACACCAACCCTTGGTTCAACAGCAGGTTGGCTTGCGCACGTCGATCCTCCTGGTAACTCATCTGCAGCTCCTCGCGCGAATCCAACGCATCGTAGATGTGTATCGCCTGGTACAAGGCTCTGAAATCCACTTGCACCTTGTCGTTATCCACAAAGTTCACCTCGACCCTTTCGTTCATGACCAGTTCGATGGCACTGTTCACTTTCGCCAGCCGCAACAGTGGATCGCGTTGCGATTTGACCCTCCATCGCTTGTGCCGCGTCTCCATGGCTTCCAATGCCAGCTGCCCGACGGTTCTCGACTTCTCTCGCACTTGAAATAGCCATTCCTTCATCTCGCTCGTCACGCCCGCCTTGACTTGGCCTCTCATCTGCGGCAGACCTTCCATCATGTGTTTGGCGAAATCGTAGCCCATCAAGCCGCGCAGTTTGGTCTCGAGCTCTTGCAGACTCCTCAACGCTGCATAGTACTTTTTCTCGGTGATCAACCCGTCCACTCTATTTGCCATGTCCAGCACCCTCAAGCACACTTGCACCACCTCCACTGCATCCCCCACATTCCCCGCTGTGCGGCGTGTCTCCAACAATTGCTTCTTTTTGTTCCCCAACGAGCTCCCTCCCGCCTGGAGATCCTCGTTCAACTCGGCGATGCGGTGTTTGAGGGATACGGTGCCAGATCGAACTTTGAGAAGCTTGTCTACGGCAGCTACGAATTCGGAGTGGTTGGAATCGCAGATGGCTTCGATCTCGGCGTCTTTGGTGGAGACGAAGGATTTGAGGTGCCGGAGAAAGGCGTCTTGCTGGCGGGCCTCGTCGAGGGATTTGATGATGGGGCCGAGGTGAGAGAGGTTCTCGGAGGGACCGTCGAGGTCGGTGAAGAGGGTGAGGGCCTGAAGTTGGGAGTCGAGGGAGACCAAGGGCCTGCGTGGACGGGCGACCATGGTTGGAGAAAGGTGATTGGCGAGCCAGAGGTGTCGATGCAGGATGCTGAGCAACTATCAGCGTGGAATGCTGGATGCTGCTGATGGGTGCATGTATGGCGTCGAAGCTGGCAACGGTCGAGCCTGCGGGTATATTATGTTGTCTGTTGGGAACGGTATCGTCGAGGATGATGAGAAGGCTGAGCTGTCAAGACAATGATGTGGTCCTTGCGCGCCATGGCGAATTTACTAGATTTGTTAAGCCGGACTCACCAGCATCTGTTTCAGAAATAAGTCGCTGAGCAAGACACCTGTTCGCCTCCGCTTGACACCTTCAGACGCTTACTGCTAGCCTTTCTGTCAGAGTGATTGTGAAGCTGCAGATAGCCGAGATGATCACTGTGGAAGCCCAGTCAGCCTCTTCCCGCGTGGCAGTCAGCCGAGTACGGACGGCGTAAGGCGTAGAAAAGCGCTGTGGACCTTGCGGGTGCGATATATCATTTCTTGCCATTTGAGCGCGACACTCTGCACGACGAGCAGACAAGCGAGGGATCGACGGCGTGCATGCAGCAGACGGCATTAGGTTTACCAGCTAATGACATTTCTGTTTTCACGGAACGCCGATCCATCCACCATGCAAGGAGAACACGAGTGATGCTGGCGTCGATGGCAGTCCCCTCCTCGTTGCACTGTATGCAAGTCGGCGCAACAAGGGTCCCTGCGTGGGAGATTTTTTTGTGGTCGTAACAGGTCGCAAAGAGACCAACACTGAGACCAACACTCTGCTGATCGTCTCGTCCAGCTCTTTCCTTCGACGAGACTCTGCCTGCCTCTTAGACTTTCCGTCTCCCGCTGTCGTGTGTTCAGTGCTTGTAGTAGGCGTCCGGTCAGAAATGCACGGGATGGTGCCTGCGCTTCCCCCGCTGCAACATCGTGCCTCAGACTCGATACAGCAGCATCGAGACGCGGCTTCTCGTGACATTGCGAGGTCAAAGTGCCGGATTCGTCCCGTGACGGCAGCCACACGATCAACATCGGTCGGCTACTCTCCTAGCCGCCGTCTATGCCAATGATGTTGCACACTTGATATCAAGCCGACGGAAGCTCGCCAGTGCCGTACTATGCCGTACTACGCCGATCTTCGCTTCCAGTTCGGCTGCCTATTCGGCTTGCTTCCAAACCATCTTCTATCAAGTCTTTCTTTTCTGCGCCTTGATCTCCCCTTTTGAGACGCCGGTGTCCACTCATCAAGCAAATAAGCTCACACAGGCCTTCGCTTGATGCCTCCCCGCTATAAGACGGATTCAACCATAGAATGCGATATATCACCTTCCCTCCCTTGCTTCTTCGCCTTTGCTCTTTGCTCCTTCTCGCCTCTTTTTCGGCTTTGCGCCTTTCGAGACTACCGAGGCACCGTACTCTAACCCGCTTCCGGAGCCGAACAAGCCCGTCCAACGCCCATCTTGCATCCGAGCTTGCGCCACCACGGCGCCGATCCTCAAAAGACGTCGACGCCTTCGCTAAGCGATCTTTTCTGCGCCTGGTATCCGGTTATCGCTGAGCTTCATTCTAGTATGCATGTGGTATAGTCGTACTACGTTAGCCAATCTACCGGTACGGGATCGTCGGCGTGCATTCATTCTGTTCCTTCGAGCTTCTTCCGTGCGTCTGAGCTCGGCTCTGCTTGTCATGATATCAACATCACGACCTGGAGGAGTAGCATAAGAGGACAAGTGAGGAAGCCATCTACATCCTTTCGACGCTTGTCTGAAGCAAATCCTTTAGACACCTATATAGCTGCTCTCTTCGCTGCCACCTTTCCTCAGAGCAGTCCCACCTCTCTAGCTACAGCAAAACAAGTACATCCGCGATACCTCAACCACATGTGCTCGCCACGACATCAACTGGAATGCTCCAATTTCTCACCTCGTCCAAACGCCGCTCCTCAACCCCAAGCACCTTCTCCTCGCCCGCGCTTCCCGAACTCAGCATAGACGCGTCGTTGCAGCGTCTTCATCACCAAGAGGATATTTCCACCTCCTCCATTTCTTCCGTCCATCCTTCTCGGCATTGGCTCCGTAAGGACCAAGCCAGCTCGTCTGAAGAAGATGCATATTCACCGATCAGGTCAGATTCCGGTAAGGGGGAAGGAGATCGTGCGTTCAGGTTTCCTCCTCTCCTACCTTCCGATCCTCTAGAGCCAGCTTCTGCGACTCATGCCCTCGGTCCACTAGAGGCATCGGCAGATCTGCAGGAAGCCTTGCAAGCTCGACCTCGCACCAGTCGAGGCTTGTCATACCCCAAGCCTTTCTTGTCTTCATCGCGAACAAGCTCGATCAATTCTATCGCTGAATTTGATCACCAGCGCACACTCCCGGATTTCGAAACCACGCAGCGCTCTCACTCTGCTCGCCACTCTTCTCAGCCAGTATCACGGGGCCAAGAGGCAGTAAACTTGACTGCGAACGTCGTCGCCTCTGAACACCGAAGAAAGTCCACCAAAAACTCATTGCGCGGCGTCGCCGATTCATCAGCAAGAGCTATTCACGCCCCGGTGAAGAGAGCTGCTGAAATAGTAAGCCAGTCAAGTCATCTTCACGCATCGCAGGTGCCAGAAAATTCAAGTACATCGTCATCATGGACGATGCTTTTGGCTCCAATTCAACCTTCACCGTCACCGAGAGTAGGTGAACAGCAAAACGATGACCACAGCACTATCCTTCTACCTTTGATGTCTTCCTTTGAAGATCAAGTAGAACATCTCAGATCACAACTTATTACATGCGAGCAGAGCATCAACCAAAATCGCAAGATCGACCTGTTCCTGGATCTGAGCTCCGTCTCCACCCTTTCTTCCGTCGGTTTGGCACATCTGACGCCTCAGAGCTGGTCGATCATCTTCCGTCAACATCTTCAAAAGCAAGAAGAAAAGGATCAGCAGCCTCTACCGTATCTGTATCGAGAGACTGGACTTCCGATCGTGGCTTTGGTGCGCTACAGCCTGGCCACAACAACTTCCGAGACACACCAAGGGATCAGTGATGGAGAAAGCAAAGACGGGATGCCAAGCTTGCACTCGAGTCGAAAGCAATATCAATCCTCAAGGAGATCGAGCCGAGACAGTGTCTCGTCGGACACCGCATCACTGTCCCCTCGTTCAACAAGGCCAACCAGCTTTCACAGCAGTCACGCGCGTGAACGCTCCGACTCTCATCGACATACCTCGCAAGATGATGGGGACTCTGATCCGGATCTAGGTGCTAGATTCTGGACGCAGCTTCACAGCCTTGGACGACAGGTATCGAGCGGAGACAGTAAATTGACGAATACCGATAGACGTGGTGGACCAACCGTGTCGCTGTCTTCGACGGCCTCAGATGCTTCCGTCTTTGATTTCAGCCCGCTTGGCATACTTGTGCCCACAGACACAGCAGTGGCTGCAGACCCACAGAAGAGGGACATCCTTGGCGGTGAGAACTCGTCAATACCGGTCGCTAAGGCGCAGATAGCCTCGACTTCAATGACATCCGCGTCGGGTCCCCAAAGCACGACTCCCCTCTGGAAAAGGCGAAGAGCATACAGCTCCATGGTGCCTCTCACTGGCTGGAGAGCCGGCGACAACGATCTCGATTCGTTCGAAGGTCAGACTGGGGGCTCGGTTCAGAGGTTGCCGCAAGTCTTGCTTGTTGAGCCGGGAGAAGAAGCCAACGATGATGGACCAGGAGGTCAGCCAAGCGACTCAATCACTCCTACGGTAACGACTTTTCAAGGTCGAACGCGAGCTCTGTCGCATCAACTTCCTCAAAAGATGCGAGAGGATCCGAATCGGTCTCGAATGATCGGTTCACGCTTGAACAGGCAAGATATCTGGGATGAGGCGATGTCACAGCTGAACGAGCGGCTAGGGCAATTCCTCGAACAGTTTAGGGTCGTACCTCGGGGATTGGTGGGTGGTCTTCCATCTCCCAGGGAACCACAGTCTCGGGTTAATTCTGATGCTACAAATGGAAGCACGCAGCCTTCTGGTAGCTCATCCCGGCAATCACACGCGATTGACAGCGCAGATTTAGTTCAACCAGAGGCAGGGAGCCTCTCACTTCCCGGACTCTTTTACGATCCGTGGGTCGAGCAAGTTGACGGTGCTGTCGATGGCCAGCTTGGACGGAGACGATCGACAGCGAGGACCCCAGGCTCGCCTCTTGCATGTGACATAGGCATTCGCGAGCACGACGATGCAGCATCAAAGACGTCCACACCAACTTCCGATTGCACTGCAGTAGACTCGATCGAGAGCGAACAACCTTTGCAAAGTCCGCAAGTGCTCGAACCACCACCGCTTGGCACTCGGGACAGAGCGTTTTCTCCTGCCGACTCGCTCGCTGATTCGCCCATCAACTCGCACGTCACCACTCAAGGAGAAGGCCAGAGCGGGTCTATACAAGATGCCACCTTATGCAGAGGCACCAGGAGAACAGCCTCAGAGGACATAGGGTCCGCCAGACCATCCGGTACCGCTCTGGAACCTGTGTGGCTTATGCGGTCGCAAAGCATCAGCGTACCAGCTTTCTCTCAACCTGCGTTCAACGACACCGTTCAACGATCGTACTCGTCGGCAGTGGCTGGGTCAAGCGATCCGATGACAGGGTGGGCCAACATGGCCCAGCGGCTCCACTCGTCTGGCTCGATGCCACGCTCGCAAAGCGCCGGCGTACCGGCCTTCGCGCAACCTTCATTCAACGATATCATCCACCGATCACATGGGGCAGCATTGCCGCTGACAAGCGATCCGATGGCAGACTGGACAAATGCGGCCGAGCGTCTAGACTCGCCCGGCTCGTTGCGACTGTTGTGCCTTGCTGCCGCCAATTGGTCTCCGAACGCGGTTGATGGTTCTGACGCGCAGAGAGCAAGGAATGCTCCCAGACTGACTGCGCCAATCAGCTCTTTGACTCGCTCTCGCTTCTTGGACGCTACGCAGGATGACTCGGAATCGGCTCGGCAGGACACACGAGCGACTAGCGAGCGCTCGAACGCACGCACAGAAGCAATACCGAGGAGAGCGTTGTTGCGAGATAGAGCGGCTACGCTCGCACCGATCCACATAACCCCACGGAACGCATCAGCGAATGAAGAGGCCCCGAGAGCTGCCAACGCTGTCACAGCAAGGATGAAACGGTCGCTTAGCAACATCTTTGATCTGCCGTCTCCTGTAGCACTGCCTCCACGTAGGGAATGATGATCGGACATGCCTTTTGCTCATGCTCAGGAGTGTTTGGCTGCCCGGCTCTGCAAGCGGGAAGGGTGTGCATGCCTTGACGCGGACTTTTCGTCGCATTGACTAGACCCTCTTAATTGGGGAGGTGTTCTGTCGGCTGCAACCTCGCTTTGCCAGCGTTGATACCCCCGGGATGAGAAGGTCTGCGGCTCTTGATTGTTGCCTCGACTCGAGCTTTCCAGGGACAGATAAGGGTGAGTCTGCTTGAGTCGATCAGAAGAGAATTAAGATACTCGTCTTTGCTTCAATTATCAGGGCGAGGTGTTGCGGCACCAGAAATGAGGACTTGTGGATCGAATGCCCTGATCAGTCCCAGAATCAAGTGGGATCATCAATGGCAGCCAAAACAACTCATTTCCATCATCTCCTCCGCAATTCAGCTGAACGAGTCCGTGAGACGACGATACGATCCCAAAGCTTCCTTATGAGAGCCCGATCGATGTGATCAGGCCCAGGGTCTCTCGATCCTCGTCGTTATTGCAGATTAGGAGACTTTGTGAGTGAACCGAAATCTCTGGGTGTTAGGAAATCGAGGCATCTGCCGCTTGGTTCAGGATTGGGATGTCGTGTGCGCAACTTGAAGTGGAGCATGACGGGCGATTCGGAATTCGGAATCCAATTCACGACAAGAAGATGTCGTACTGCTCTTTCTTGTGGAGCACGAACCGTTTCCTCCCGCTCCTTCTCCTACCGAACGCTATCACTCGAACCACACTGACCATCATTCATCAAGATGCCGGTACGTCTCCCCTTCTCGCACTATCTGCCATCTTCATCTGCCCTTCGCTTACCTCTACTTTTTCCTCACCCCCTCCTGCAGAAACTCGCCCTTCAACTCAAAGCACAGTTCCTCGCCGTCACCTCCCTCCTCCCCTCCGACCCGGACCACACCCTCATGCTCTCGCTCAAATGCACCTCCTGCCACGAGGTCCACCCCAAACTCGTCGGCGTCACACCCAGCGACTCGCACGAAACGACAAAGGGTGCACGTGGCAGCGCCAACCTGGTCATGAGCTGCGGCTTCTGCAAGAAGGAGAGCTCGGCCAAGTTCGAAGAGCCCACCGCGAAGGAGCCGCTGTGGAGACCCATCGAGGCGGAGGGCGAGGGCGAAGGCGCCAAGTGGCAGACGCTGTGCGTGCTGGATTTCAGAGGGTTGGAGCCGGTCGGATTCGAGGCTAGTGTAAGTTCGCGAGATGGAAGAGACGATGTCGGGGGAGTGATGTACTGATTTTTCTTTGGTTTTGGTTTTGGTTCGCGTAGGGCACATGGACGTGCAAAGGTCTCGAATCAGGTACCCTCTTCGACAGCGTAGAGTTCGACGATGGCGTTGAATGGATGGACTACGATGAAAAGGTGAGTCGACCAGAGGCCGCGAGATCAGTTCACGGAACGGGCAAAGCTGACATAACCCGCTACGCTGTTGCTCTGCGAACTGTTCGAACAGGCCGGAGGCGAAGTCAGCATCATGGAGCTCGAACATCGATGGCAGCGAGTATAAGCTCGAATGCTGAGATAACACAGACGATCGTCAATCCCATCTCATTGCAGGATCAGAGGCTGAAGCATCGACTGTCGAAACATGTGGGAGCTGTGAACGTCTTGCTTAGCTCATGTCGTGGCATCGGCTGCTGAACTCACGCAAGAGGCCGCACACTAGGGAGAGAGCCGTGTTGTGGAAAGGGCAAGCGTCGCCGGTGGGGATCGACATAAGCAGCAACGCCGCGCGTCTGATCAAACAGGGTTCATGTGATGTTGGTGGGCGCAACGACTTAGGAGGGTGGCACACGGCGGCCAGGGCGCTGTCTCTTTCACAAGAATTGGGTGCCACAATTCATTCATCAACACCTTCACAGCTGAACACCAGCGCATTCGCCCACGCAACGCCATTGTTGACGTCCCACTCATCACGCTGAGCACAGCATCGACAAGGCAGTCTTCGTGTCGGACTCTTCCGGTGTTTCGAGTCGGAAAAGCGTAGGGGGTGATATGAAGTTGCGCCTCGATCGACATCGACAAACCGACTGAATGCGTTGGCTCAATTCTGGCTCTCCCTTTCTTGTTCTCTTATTCTCTGCCACCATCTTGTTCTCCCTTCGTCTTTCTTTTACTACAATCCCAATCACTGACCCCGACACCTTCTTTTCCAGCAACTCAGCTGGAATTACACAGCCATGAACCTCCTCCACCCCTCACTCCTCCTCTTGTGCACCATCCTCCTAGCCGCTTTCCCGATCCTCGCCTCTCACTCCTCGATCCTCGACCCCGCCTCCCGCACGCAACACCTCCTCCGCTGCCTCGGCCGCAACGAGCTTCTCCACGCCGACCGCGCCGCCGTCCAATCCTTGCTCGAGACCAATCCGAACCCCTCCGACGATAAGGTCTGGTCCCAGCTCCCGCCCAAGGAATGGGGTTTCGAAGGTCACGATTCCGCCGGAGGCGATACGTGGAACCCGGTCGAAGGATCCGCGCAAACGGCAAAGGACCGAGTGGATAGGCAGAGTAGAAAGTTGAGAAAGTGCGCAAAGAAGTTGCAGATCGACGTCATGCGCACTCGTGAGGCTGAACCTCAGCCAGGGAACGGCGTGGAACAGGGTCAAACTCAAGTAGGCGGATTGCCAAGGGTGTTGCCGAAGATGTTTGGTGGTTTGGGGTTCAAGCAACTAGGCACAGGTGCCGGTGATTCACCACTACGTCCGCCGCAGGGTGTGGGTAGGAACGATGCTCAGATGATCGATCCTGGTCAAAGTGCCGCGCTCAATCCTGGTCAAGACGCCGCTGTCAACCCTGGTCAAGGTGCCGCTCTCAACCCGGGGCCGAGTGAAGCTGGTCAAGGTGGCTCGCTTCCCTCGTTAGACACGGGAGTTGATGCCAAGCCTGGAGCTCAAGATGGTCAGACGTTGGCGCCGGGATTGGGACCAGATGAAAAATCGGTAGCTCCTGCGTTGGAAAACGATCCGCAGGGTGTCAACATGCCAAAGAGTGCCGGTGCGGACCAGCAGGTGGGTGACAAGCCTGCTTTGCCTGTTGCGGTCGATCCGACTAGTGCTACTGCTGGTGCGAAGAATCCTGCCGGCCCTGGTGGTTCTGCTGTTGATCCAAGTGCCGCGGTCGATTCCAACGCTCCAAAGGCTCCTGTCGATCCGAACGCGCCAGTCAATCCAACCGCTGCCGTCGATCCCAACACTCCAAACGCTCCCGCCGATCCGAAAGCTCCAACTCTCGCTGCTGCCGGGGCTGCTGCCCTCCCCAACAACGCCATGAGCAACACACCCACAACCTTCGCCACCACCCCTTCCAACTGCACCCATCCGCTCATCCGCAAAGAATACTCCTCCCTCACAAGATCCGAAAAGCTCTCCTTCATCAACGCCATCAAATGCGTCCGTTCCAAACCCTCCCGCTTCCACACCACGACACCCGGCTGGAACGCGGCGGACGACTGGACGCTCCTGCACATCCGCATGGTCAAATACGTCCACTTCACCGCCTACTTTACGCTGTTCCATCGCGGGTTTACCGCGATTGTCGAACGCGATCTCAACCTATGCGGTTTCCCACTGGGACTACCTTGGGTGGATTGGACCAAGACATCCGACGATCCTTCGACCAACGCCGTTTTCAGCTCGGATCCCAACATCGGTCTTGGAACAGACGGAAAGGGTGATAACAACGACTGTCCTTGGAAGACCGGTCTAGCTGTAACGGATGGAGCTCTATCAGAACATTTTTTCAACGCTCCCTTTCGTCATCGTCTCTGTCGACAGTTCAACAACCTCGACGTATCCTCCCCCTCCCCGCACTTCGGTTCCAACTGCACCACCTTCATCAACAAGGATTTCGTCGCGAATCTCGGTAGAACGCATGACGATGGGAAATTCTTCGACTTCTCCAGTGCGCTCGAGATCTCGACCCATCTATCGATGCACACGTGTGTAGGTGGAAATTTGGCTTGGTTGAGCAGCAGCCCGAACGATATGGTCTTCCATACGCATCATGGAGGAGTGGATAACATTTTCGACGCTTGGCAGAAGAAGAGCGTGAAGAACAAGGATAGCTTTCATGGACCGAAGGAGCAGCAGAAGGATGGGAAGAAACCCGCCTGGACGGCCAAGAAGGAGGATGTGATCAACTTCGAACCGCTGGCAGAGAATGTCACGGTCGAAGAACTGTTGGATCACGAGAGTGGCGGATGGGGTGGAAGGATGTGTTATAGGTACGACTACAATGTCGAGATGTAAAGAAGTGGGGGGGGGGGAAAGACGGTGGTGCTACGGGCAGCAGCCAAGGCTGGCGAGAAGGTTCGTGTCCCTTCATTCTGCTTTCAACAAAGATTTCCTCCACTGTCTTTACATTTCGATTCGAACACGATATCCATCATCCTCATGTCGGTTGCTGTGTGTGCCAGCATGATAGCGCCGAGTCTTTGGCTGCCGTATCGAACTGATACAATAGATCGGGTGGGTCTCCATCGCGATATCTGACGAGATGGGGCTCGGCGAATTTTTTGCGTTTCAATGTGAGATTTCATGTTTGCACAAATAGCAGTCATGATATCGATCGCGGTCTGTCATGCTTTGTCGGCCAACCAAAACCCACACGTTGCTTTCATGCAACGTGCCGAGACGTAACCATGATGCCTACACAGATCGTGGCGTCTTGATCGATAACCACGGACCGCTCCTCCTCGGGGCTCCATCGTGGGGCTCCCTGTCGGAAGGGATCAAAACGTGTCAGATCCATTCCGGTTGTCCTGCGATCGCGACTAGGGCCAGCCTGTCAAGCGCCTGCGTGCTCGCGATCTTGGCAGATCTCTCCCACTTGCGCTCCTAGCGTGAGAAACGAGATTGAGTGATGGTTTACCGGAGGTGTCCATCCACCACAGGCGATGCCCGCCGACAGTGCGAAGGCCGAGTTCAGAGGTCCTGCGGACTTGTGTCGGAAGAAGCCCTTCCAGACCCCTTCGAGTAGTACAAGCCACATTCCTGCCTGCCTAGTGACCGAACGAAGCGAGCGGACGAACAGTGAAACCAGCGTGGTTCCGATAGGAGGCAACTCATGCGTTGCCAATACATATCAACCGAAGATCTGGGTCGGATGCCAAAAGGAAAAAGACACCGAAATCGGAAGAATTCGCGGCGTGGGTATCGCGATCAAAGCGTTGAATCCAAGGGGCTTGGCCGTGCAAGCAAAGATGTCATGCTTCTCCCTTTCCCTCAAAATGTGCGCGCCAGCCAGAATGGCCATTTCTTACGCATGGAATAACATCCAGCAAAGTCTGTATTGCCACTGCCTTGCCTACCTGCCCACAGTCGATGGTTGTCGTAGAAGTACAACTACGGGAACCAAGAACCGACCTGGTGCGCAATGCGTTGCCTAGGTTTCTTGCGCAATGCTCCCCTCTCGGTCTTGCGCTTCGCTCCGACCGACAAGCGAGGTATCCGGACCGATCTCGTGTCAATAAGGTTGTCAGCACCGCCGAAGCACCGCAGAAAAGCGGTGCGAACAAGTCAGAGGGAGGCGCGCATGGATTTGTTTTGAGGTCCTGACCTCGGCTAGACTCGGGTTGGTAGGAATAAGAAGTCGAACAACGTGCAAAACGGACGGCGATTGTCGGTGAAATTTCGAGCTTGATCGCGGAAGAGTGCAACTTGTGTGAGGGGCGAACAGCGTGCAGAAGTGGAAACTTGTCTGCACGTCGTACCTTTCACAAGCGACCTCTGCATCGGTTTGCAACTCCGCCCTCTCAGCAAGCCTAACTTTTCCAGCCACGAGTCGCTCCGTGACCACGATCAACGTCCCCAAGGCAGAAAGGAAGATTTAGAGGTCCGAGGAAGGCATGTGAGGATGTATCATTTTGAGCTTGAGTCAGACCAACGACGAGCCTGATAAGGACGATGCATGGGTTGGCAGCAGGAAAAGAGCGAGCCAGCGCTTCTTGCTCGGAGAAATTTCGCTCGATACTGTAAATAGAACTTGAGATGCGTGCTGTTCTTCGCCTTCTCTCCGGTACAAGAAGTGTCTCAGAAAAATAAGCGCTGCTTGTGAGAGCCAATTGCCGGCTCAGGGTCCTGCCGGCGCTAGACTGTGATTCCTTATCTTTCCACAATCAGTTTGATGCATTTCTCCGGCAGGCCACCTTTTGTGATATGTAACCCTGAACGAGCTGCGCTCGAGATAGAGCACGACGCTGCTAGCCATCGAGATAGGGTGAACATGCCGAAGGGGTAACGGGATCTCCGACAACCGATGAGGCCGTCATGGTGAATACCAGGGATCGCGGTCGATTGCGTTGTCAGCTTTTCGGATGGCGCGGGCAGGAACGTGCTAACAAGCCTTCATCACCAACTTCACTCACTCTCTCTCCTCTCGAGTATCGGTCAATCCGGCAAACGCTGTTTTTCTAGCCTTCACAATGTGATAAGTCCTGTTTCGGAAAATTCAGTTTTTTTATTTTAGCGATAGATTTTTTTCCGATGAATGCAAATGACCGTCTAGCGACCTGCGACCTGCAGCGTGGCAGCAGTGACCCGTCCCGTTTCAAGAAGAAGAAGAAGCGTGAAAAGAGGCAACGCGCGTGTCTGTGCCTTGATTTTCCTCTTCGCCGTCCCGTCAAGATATTCTGACATTTGGAAAAAGATGTCTACCCTGCGTCTAACGCAAAGCCCGTTCGTTTCTCAACGAAGAATGGCAACGGGTTGGAAAAATCCCTTGGCCCGAATCTCGCAGGCGAGCTGCCGTGGCTACATGCATGGCTCTTGTCCCGACCTCGGGATCCGAGTTGGCTTGCCTTGCCCTTGAACCCTCCCCATGCAATACCCTGCGCTCGGCCTGCACCCCACCGGCTGCAGGTCAGCAGAGAGTTGCATGCTTTGTACGTTTCACGACTTGTTTCGTTGAAGTACAACGGAGGAAGCGAGAATTTGCTCCAAGGCTGACTGCCAAGAAGAGACCAGGCGCTCGGCCAAGAGATTGTTTGTTACGATGACATGGCTGACTTCGGAACAGCCTGGCCTTGTTTGTGATGTGATGCGATGCGAAGGCACAGCACGAACCGAAACGATCCGGCTGTATCACGTCAACTTGTTTGGAAGTGGCGGCGAGCGGCGCAGGCGAGAAGCGTTTTCGTGCTTAATTCTGCCTGCTCCTCCTCGTGAAAATGTCGGGCTGCCAAGCTTGACTCCTCGAGCGCACAGTTCGGTTTAAGCTACTCCTGACGTCCCGGGCCCTTCCTATGCTTACACTAGGGCAACATGCTCCCCGACCCTCTTCGCCGACTACAGCGGGGCTCGTTTGACTGACTCTTCACCCGGGACTCGTAACTGCTGGTCACCACCTCGGGGTCCTCGTTGCCGTTTCACAACCTCGTCTCGCTCCTTCCACCGGCTGCTCCTCCTCGATCATTCCCGAGGGTTCAGATCAGCTTAGAATTCTCTCTTCACGACAGTCCTGCACACGACCCGCCCTGTCCAACCCGCCTGCTCGCCACCCTTGCCGAACCTTAGACCAACTTGTGGTACGGCGATCAACATAGGCCCAAACACCGGTTTCGTTACCACCACGCTGGTCGCCCGTCAACGTCATCAGCTGGGATCTTAGTGCTCCTGTTCTGCAGCCTGACCTTAACGTATACCATCCGACCAAACAGCTCATCAACTTTGCGCACGACCTGACTCGTTTCCTTCCGCTCTTTTCCGAACACACCTCAACACTGCAGCGCTCCTGCACTCACGCACCACGGCTCCCGCTTCTGCACTTCATATTGACAGCTGGCAGTCCTGGCAGTCCTCTCGCTTGACAACTCCGCACGCCTCTTTACGATCCTCTTGGCCCCTTCCTCGGAAGCCGCGCTCACGCCTCTTTCATCTCAGCGCACCCGGCTGTTCATGCGGAAATCCCATTCTCCGCCTATCTAAGCTCACACTACATACGGCTAAGCCGAAGAGGGTGTTCGGAACGCTCCGGCAGGCAGTCCACCTCTAGCTCAGCTTAGCGTCTGTTACTCAGCCTCAGACTTCGCCTCTCCTCCGACTTTGCCATCTCCAGCTCTTGACTGTTGTGCTTGCAATTGACCTACCACAAAACTTGACCTGTCCAAGCTCAAGCTCAACCTCCTTATCGACGATACTCCAGCGAGAGCATCATCATCTACATTCGCGTTGGTCACGTCATCGTCATTCACGCAGGCCATTCTGACGGCTGCTCCGATTGCGATTCGCGGATAGACGATCTCTGCCGCTCAAGCTAGAGACAACAGCTAGCGTCGAGTCTCTTCTGACGAGGGTCTTGCCACAACACTGGCATCAACACAATTGTCGAGCTACTTGTCTCAGCATCGCCATCATGGCTCTAGCAGCAACTGTACGGCCGCATTCATCCAGCAGCTCTGCATCGTCAACGCCTTGGCTCTCCCCTGAGCCATCATCCAGCACTTGGCGCAGCTCATACGCCGCCTCTGCAGAGCTGAGTCGACAATTCAGCCCCGCTTCCACAAGTTTCAGGACCATGAGTTCAGGCTCCGTGCCAACTCGCGACCCTCACTCACAAGAGTGGTGGGAGCATGTCCTGCCTCCTGGTCAGCTTGCGGAGCGACTTCGCAAGGCGCAACGCTCCTCGAGCAGCTCTCGTCGACGCAACAACCCGGCTCTTGCCAATGCCACGCCTTCGGAGCGAAGCGCTTGGAAGAGGCTGTCTGGACTGCCTACCGAGAAGCGTCAGCACACTCAATCCGAATCATCGACCGCCACATCGAGCAGGAGATCTTCTTTCCAAGCTGGCTCGGCAGCCACTCTGCCTCGCTCAGCATTGAAGTCGAGTCATCGCTCTCGCGACCTGGCGTCTTCCACTTGCGGAACAGTGAGTCAATCGGAATCCAGCGCCGAAGTGTCCAGTGACGAATTTGGCGGCACCTCGACCGGTCAACACACCCCACAGAACCACATTCGTTTCGCTTTTCCAACTGGCGAGGAATGTGGCTCAACGCTGAGGAGATCTGGTGTCAAAACCATGGGTAACAGTCCCGAGATGGTCTCGTCGACGAGCTGGTCCGGTTTCCAAAACACAGAAGCATTCGAACCAAGTCACAGCTTCTCTCGCAGCATGAGCGGTCGGAGGATGCGCGTCATGAGCGAAGACGGCATGGCGTCTACCATCTTTGCATCTACGCACTCGTCATCCTTCGCCGCGTCGTCTGCTTACCGTCTTCCAGTTTCGCAGTCGGCAATGCATCTCGGTCAGCTAGCCGGCTCCAACCCTGGGGACTCGGCCAGCTGGACAAGCATCGCCAACGATCAAAACAGGACAAGGTTGGCACAACCTTACGTCTCAGATACACCAGACCTCAGCTCGGACGACGGAGCAGACTCGATGAAGTTTAGTACCACTACAACGCAGCGAGTACGGAAGACCAGCACCACTAGAACAACCGTGAGGACTTCGACGTCGTCGTCCTCGAACAAGGCTCCGTCGCCACCGACGATCCTCCGTTCGCACTTCGACCGACCGGATCAACCGCCTTGCTTCATCGGCTCGGATGCCACGGATGGCTACACCAGCCCGGCCAATCGTCGCGATCGACACGTCAGCTTTGATCAAGCTTCTGAGCTGCCTCGCCGAGCCAGCGTTCACGATGACACCGAGCCGTTGACTTCGAGCCAATCGGCGTTCAGCTTCGATACCAGCAGCCCCTTCGACTCGCTGCCGCATCGATCCAACAGCACGCGACGAGCGCGTCAAGGAGTTCGCACCACTGGACGTCGTACCACCAGCTTTTCGCTCCCCAGCAGCCGACGCGGCTCGATCCGCGGAGATTCGCCGCTCCAGCATGGCGCCGCATCGTCAACCTCTGCTGCTTCCTCGTCCAGTCACCACCGACGGGCGAGCTCCATTCCCGACGCGGTGCTTCTCGAAAGCCTTCAAGTCGCCCACAAGCAGCTAGCTTCCGCAGGCAATCTCGCGCTGACACTGACTCGTCAGCTGTCAGCTCCTCTACGACCGGTGTTCCACATGACGCTGTTCTTGAGCATCTCGAGCATCACATTGCTGTCGCTAGCCGCCTTCTTGTGTGCCAGCTATATGCTGACTGCATGGGACGACGTGAGTACGCGGACGCAAAAGGTTGGCGCTGCGGCTGGAAGGACAAAGCAGAGGCTCGAAAAGACATTGGATTGGATGCTGGGCCCTGGTCAAGTGTCGACTGACAGCAAGGGAAACGAGACAACGTCCAAACCACGTTCTCCACGCGAGGCTTCCTCCACCGCCTCTTCAAAAGCATACGAATCAGAAAGACGAGGACCAGTGCTCGCGGCTGGTCACGCATTCCTCTGGCCCGCACGAATGGCTTTCTCCGCCACCACCACCATTGCACACACCATCACGCCTCCTTCCATTACCAAGATTTTTGCCGAATCCGAGCCGAAACCTAGAGCCAGTTCAAGCCTGCCCCCTCGTCCACCACTATCGACGTTGTTGCCATCGATCCTATTCACGCTGTTGCTGGCGATGGGTGCAGGATTGACGAGTTTCTGGGCGAGTCGAAAGCAAGCCGCTGGACGAGACATGCCTGGTGCTAGCGGAGGAGCGCAGCCGTACAACGTGGATTCGCGGATGAGCTCTCCCGGTATGCAGTATGCGGGGTTGGCCGCGGATGCACAGGCTTCACCGTTTGCGGGGAGAGGGTTCCAGTCGGCGAGGATGAATGTGCAGGATGGGGTAGGTGGCAGGAGGACATTTGCGTATGAAGGCGTTGGCGGTGGAAGCGCTACGTATGGTAGGTGATTGATGACTTTGTTAACGAAATCCGTACACGTCTGTTGTACACGAGCAGATGGACATCCACTCATGAATTGAATGATCGCATTCCCAACTCTTATTGCAAGGTCTGATGTGTGACAAGACCGAACCTCTGTGCTGTCCGATCGTCGAAGAAGGAAGAATCACTTGCATCCCCCAACTCAAATCTTTGACCAGCAGACACCCAGCACACGCACACTCATTGCACACAACAATGTCCGACAGTCGGACCTCTTTGAGACAAAACAATGCTTTTTGATTGAACAACCACGGTGTGTTGCTCCAATCCACGATCCCGTCCATTCTCTCCGCCTACGCTCGAATTCTAACGCCTCCTCTGGCGCAGCGGCTTGATCTGTCTACCGCCCGGCGTAGCCGGCGACCCACCTGCACCACCGCTCGGCGGCGCACCCATGCTGAACAATCCAGGTTGAGCCTGCATCTGCGGCAGCTGGGGCAATCCGGACATGCCGTTTGGTGTTGCTCCGAACGAGAAGCTTGCTCCTCCTGGCGTTGGCGCGGTTGGGGTGGTTGGTGCACCACCAAATCCTCCTCCTGGTGCTGCTGCGGGAGCTCCAAACCCAGGAGCGGAAGGCTGCGATCCAAATCCAGGAGTGGTTGGAGCAGCACCTGCGCCACCAAACCCGAACCCACTCTGCGGTGCAGGCGCACCGAATTGAAACGGCGCCGGAGAACCCGCCGGCGCAGCGGAGCCGAACTGGAACGGCGATCCACCCGGAGTCGTAGGTGCACCCGTCGGCGCCAAAAAGGGCGACGCCGGTGCAGACCCTACCCCCGGAGTCGTGCTTCCTGTAGCGCTACCGAACGTGAATCCTCCGCCGCTCGGTGCTGACGAAGTCGCCGGTGCAGGAGACCCAAATCTGAACCCCCCATTGCTGGCATCAGCGTTGTTAGACGGTGCTCCGAACGTGAACGTCGACGGCGACGCAGCAGGCGCACCAGAAGCAGGGGCGGCTGTGGACGACGCGGAAGGGGGGCCGAACGTGAACGACATCCCAGCAGGCTTAGCCGGAGTGGTAGAAGGCGTAGCAGAGCCAAACGTGAAACTCGGCGCGGACGGTGTAGCGGAGAGATTCCTCTGAGGTGAGTCGTCCATCATCTCTGATCCGGTTGCGGCAGTGCCAGCGGCGGGCTTTGCCCCGAACCCGCCGAATCCGCTGGTGCTGGTGGTACCACTGCCGAATCCGCTGCTGGCGCCGCCGGCTGCAGGTGTTCCGAACGAAAAGCCGCTGCTCGCGGGTTTGCTCGTCGCTGAGGCATCTGTCTTGCCAGCTGGAGCACCTAATGTGAAGGTGCCGTTGGGGGTGGTCGCTCCCGATGCCGGAGCAGACGTCGCTGGCGAGGCGGCCGCTGTAGCAACCGAAGAGGCAGACTGCGGAGCACCGAACGTAAACGTCGAAGCAGATGCTGCAGGTTTGCTCTCCGGTGCTGGACTGCTACCGGCGCTAGTGTTGGTGCTGGGAGCACCGAAAGTGAAACTGCTCGTTGAAGCTGGCTTGGGTGCTTCACTCGACGCTGGTTTCGAACTGCCAAAGGTAAATCCACCTGACGAAGCCGAATCAGCAGGTTTGGACGCACCAAATCCACCAGAGGCGTTCTCCGAAGCAGCTTTGCCAAACGAGAATCCGCCACTGGTTGTCGAAACAGCCGGCTTGGCGGTATCATTTCCCTTTGCGCCGAAGAAGTTCGGCATCCCTGCCGTCGCGGCATCGTCCTTCTTCTCGCCACTTCCTGCTGCAGGAGCGCCAAAGTTGAAGCCGCTGCCGGCCGGCTTAGATGCAGTCGGAGTAGCAGCAGCAGCAGCAGCAGCAGCAGCAGGAGCCCCAAACGAGAAGCTAGGCATGCTCTTCTTAGCGGCTGGTTCGTCTTCGTCATCCGCTCCTCGCTTGGATCCGGTGGTAGCGGTGGGTGTCGACGGAGCACCAAAGCTGAAGCCACTGGCAGACAATGCAGCGGACGAAGAGCCGAAGAAAGAGGGAGTGGTGGCTGCTGCCGACTCGGCCTTCCTCTCTGTAGACTGCGTTGGTTTGGCGCCAAAGGACCCGAAGGTGTTGCTGGTTGTGACGGGAGAGGAGGCAGACTCGTCATTTGGTTTCGGGGCACCAAAGCTGAATGAGGCAGGCTTGCTTGAAGCAGCGTCATCGTTAGGCTTGCCTGAAGCTGCAGGAGCACCAAAAGAAAAGCCTCCGGCTGCGGTAGGGGCAGTAGGCGCGCCGGCGGGTCTGCTCTCGAATTTCTTCATTGTGCTGCCGAAAAAGTTGGGCACAGGTCCGTCCTTCTTGGCCTCGTCGAGCGACTTGGATGCGGGCTCGGCAGGCTTGCTAAAGAAGTCGGAGGCGGGAGGCGCAGCAGATTTCTTGGACGAGCTATCTCCTTCCTTCGAAGTAGCATTGGAAGCACTGTTTCCGAAACTGAACTTTGGCAATGCGTCTGGGGCGTCCTTGGAAGGGGCAGAGAAAGAGAACGATGGTACTTGGGCCGCTGATTTCGGCGCTTCGCTCTTCTGGCTCGAAGGGGAAGAAGAATCGAAGCCTCCAAGGCGGCTCAGCAGAGAGCCACCCGAGCTCGACTGAGCCGAGTCAACAGACTTCGAGGTGGCTTCGGAGGAGGTCGCCTCGGACGTTGTGGCGGTTTCGGTTGCTGCTGAGCTGCCGAACGAGAAGCCAGAAGGGAACATGTTGGTGGGCAACTTGATCTTGGCAAGGTCGCCAGCCTCGGGCAGATCCTCTTCCTCTTCATCGTCGTCCCAAGCACTGAACTTGCCAGAGCTCTGATGAGTACGAGAGGTTTTTGCGGCGCCCTGACGGAGTGAACTTCTCTCTCTAGGCGCAGTAGGGTCGCTGGACGTTTTCACAACGAAGTTGTCCTTCTTGACAATGCTGGATGGCGCTTTGGTGGCGGCAGAGAGAGGAATGCGGTGGGAAGCTGGCCTGGGCGTCTCAGCTGCAGCTTTGGCAGGAGTAGCTTGAGGTTGGGCAGCAGCTCGGAGTGGCGTGGCCTTCAAAGCCGACTTGAGCTGGGTAGCGCGAGCGGGCTTGGCGACCTGCTTGACAGGGGTTTGAACGACTTCTTCCGGGTTAGGAGCTTGGTGTTGGAGGCGTCGCGATCGTCGAACCGGTTCCGGTTGGGGCGGTGCTGGCTCATCCTCCTCTTCTTCCTCCTCTTCTTCCTTTTCCTCTTGCTCTTCATCATCATCTGAGTTCGCGTCTTCGTTCTCGGAAGCAGCCGAGTCCTCTGTCGCCGCATCATCGACTTCCATGACGTTTGCGCGTTGCACCTTCTTCAATTTAGCCCTCATACCACCTTGCTGGTCGACTGACTGAACCGTCTTCGCTTTGCGCAAGTATCTTGTGTAAGGAGCAACGCCGATGGTCTGCTTACCCTCTTGCGATCTCGCGGTCTTGGCGGAAGGAAGGTCCGAGATGGGAGCTGGAACGTGTATTTGAGCAGATGGCCCCTTTGCCTGAGCAGCTCCTCTCGACGATGTTGGTTTGCGTAGAGTCTCGAGGACATTGAGGAGACGTTCGGCTTCGTTCTTGGGCGACGGCAGCTTCGGCTCGCGGGCTTTGAGCTCTTCGTGACTGATAAAGCCGAGCTCGGGATGCCAGACCATGCGACGTTTGGATGGCGTGCCGGCGGCGCCAAGCCTTTCCGAATCACCGTCGACACTCATGTCAATGTCGCGCTTACCGAGACGACTTGGCGTTACGGATTCCGTTTCGTCGATGACGCTACCGCCTGCCACGGAGGAAGAGGTGATCATTGGCTCGTCCGCGGACAAGCCGAGATTGCGCCGAACACTCGGGTTGATGCCAGGCAGGGTACGAGAAGCGAGGTACTCTCGCATCATTTCGTCGCCTACAGATGGCACAGACGGGGCTGCCAGGTTGACGCCATTCCAATTGCGTCGCTGCGGTGTGCCCTCGCGATGACGGGCTGGAGAATAGCCAGCTGAAGGTGCCGGTGACGCGCCACGAATGCTGACGCTGCCAGCGCGAGAGGTGCGGCCGGGCGTGCCAGTCTCGGTGAAGAGACCAGAGCTGAAGGGAGCGCGCGTGCGGTGGCCGAGAGTGTTACGCGAAGAAAGCTGGAAGGGCGAGCTGGACGGAGGCAACCCGAATGCGCTGTCGGTGTAGCGGATCTCGTTGCCGTAGCCGAATGCGCTGAACGAGTGCGAATGGCTTAATGAGGTGGAGCCAGATTCGGACATGGCATCGTCGGGCCGAAGTGAGGAGCCGCGGTAACCGAGCATCTGAGAACGAGGGCTTCGAAGGGCGTGCTGACTTCTTGAATGGTGAGCGTGGGATCGAGAGGGTGACGTCCTGCTTACGTCGCTCATGGCATCGATGGATTTGTCGTCGTCGACGGGACGGGCGCCAACTTCGAGCGTGCGCTTAGATGAGCGGCTGCTCCACATGGTCGGCTTGTCGCTCGACCGCGACGGAGCAGAAGGTCCAGCGATGGGAGTCTCCTGGATGAACGGAGATTGGTGGCGTGTGGCACGTGCAGGTGCCGGTGCGGGAGCAAGGCGTGACATTGACCTGGAAGATGAAAGGGTGGAAGTGGGTGGACGCAGCTGACTCTCTTCGTCATCGTGGAGATTGGAGCGAGACAGAAGACCTGCGGCCAGACGCTCGCCAACGGCCCTAGCAGCGCGAGTGGGGGCATCCCTCTCGTAGCTGGAATCGTTGTTACCGGATTTGAGTGAAGCCTGAGCAGCTGCTCGTTTGCGTGCGATGGACGAGAGCGAGTTGGTGCTCGAGGATGTCGGGATTCCGAGCTCGGGCTCTACGGAGGAAGCGACGCTGGTGAGCCATGACAATGGCTTTGTCACCATCTTGCGCACGCTGCCAAGCAAAGCGATGGGCGCAGCGGCTGCACGGAGCGGAGAAAAGGCGGAGCGCGCGGGCTGTGTCGAAAGTGGTGCGAGTGTTTTGGTGTTCGGTGTCGAAGGAGTGCGTACAGGTGAGTCGGTTTCGGTGTGAAGAGAAGTGACGGAGCCAGAAGCGGTAAGTCCCGACGACTGTCTTCTTGCGTACGGCTTGAGTGTCGTTGTGCGATTCTGACGGGCTAGCACACGCGCACGTGCTGGGCCAGCCAGAGGTTTGGCGGGGGACTCTGGATACTGCGACGGAAAGTCCATGGTGAGCTATCAAATTCTACACTTGCGCTTTGTGTGATTGTTGAAAAGTGCCTGCAAATGAAGTCGACTTTGTCCCGGTCCAACCGAAGCGGAACAGCCGTCAAGTGATGGGTGGGATGATTCAGCTGGCAGGAGTGCTCGACGTGAGCAAGAATGAGTCACAGGGTGAAAGCAGTCGGCTTGCACCCGAGTAGCAGGCCGGTTGACGACCGCAGTTGACGCGCTGAGCCAACGAAGGAGACGAGAGGAAGCAAAGGTGAAGATGAGGATGAGAATGAACGAGGATGAGGAGGATGAGATGGACAAAAGCGCGATTCATCGTGTGCTCAAAAACAAGAAGAATTCCAACCGAATCAATTTTCAGCAAAAGCTCGATTTTTGCACTCAGCACCCGATCCTGTCTAATCCTGCCGATTCCTCTTACTCCAAGATTAGTTCCGTTCTCGTGACGTTTGTCTGAGACACGAAGCCTTGTGTTGTTTGCAGATTGGCTCTCTTTGGCGAGGCCCGAGCCCGCATGACAACAATGAAGTTCATTCCGCATCACACTGCAACGCGCAAGCTTGAAGCAGTATCACACCCACTTCTCGCGTCTCCGCTATGGTCGATGCCCTCGACCGATCAGCCCGATTGCGATCTGTGCGCCATGCTTCCGCGGCAATGCTGCCTCCACCCAAAACTGGTTCTTTGCGTCACGTCTTCGTCTATAGCTTTTCCAACACATTCAGCTTCCTTGTCGTCTCCTAGCCCCTTGCTCACAAAGCACTCTATTCACTATGGTCTACAATCAACTTGGTGTGTTCGCTGGTCTCTCGGGTGCTGTCGGCGTCGGCCTCGGCGCCATCGGGGCTCACGCCATGAAGAGCAAGCTCAACGCCTACCGTAAGTCTGATCCGATCAGGCTGGCGATGTAAACACAGAAACATCGGTAGTGAATCGTACTGACCTCTCGTATGCATTCGCATCGAACTACAACCCAACATGACCTTATCGACAGAGATGGGTGCCTGGACCACGGCCACGCAGTACCAGCTTCTGCACAGCTTGGCGCTCCTCTACACTGTCGGCCTTCCTCAAACCGGTCCGGTGGTCGCAGCAGGCTACGCATTTGCTACGGGCATCACCTTCTTCAGCGGCTCGATCTACGGACTTTGCCTCACCAAGCCCGACAACCCGATCCGAAAGGTGCTCGGTCCCATCACTCCCATCGGTGGCCTGTCGATGATCGCCGGTTGGCTCTTCCTAGCCTATGCCAAGCGACCACGCTCACTCCGCTGATGCGCCACGGAGCCTGCTTGCAGAAGTATCACAGCACCTGCATCATCGTCATTGTCTTCCTCGTTCTTGGTAATCTACGCACCGCTCTCCATGCATGTGACAGGCTCGAGCTCGAATCGAAACGTCGAACGTTCTTTCGCACATTGACACAAAGCATGTGGTAAGCGGACCGTGCAGAGGTGGAAAAATGTGTTAGATCCAAGATCGACAGAACGGAAAACTTGGAATTGGGTCTCGTGCGAAAAAGAACGCAGAATCCGACGACGTCCGTCCGCGCTGTGCCTTTTTCCCGAATTGCAGACGCAGGCGTGGGCGCAGAGATGATCGCTTCCGAAAGCCACGATGGACCGAGAAGAAAGACAGAGTCGAGCGCCGGCAGCAACGGTCGCAAATTCGAGGTTTTGTTGATCTCGACTCCACTGCTTCGATCCTTCTTGCTTCCCTACATTGTATATTCACCTCCCCTTCGAACGTCATCAATCCACACTCAAAATGTCCGCCGCTTCCTGGAGAGCTCACTTCACGTACGTTCCGCCTCTTTGCCGTCATGCAGCCCGGCAGCGACTCGACTGCACGGATCGACGCTCTTAGATGACAATGTCTATGATCTGCAGTATATTGACCTCTATTCCGGTTGCTCGTTGATCTTCCTTCGCATACTCATCGCTATCGCCCTTCATTGCATCGCATACTCGCTCATTGGCATTCCACGATCGCATCACGAACGGCGTTAAATTTGCTTCATCCCTACGTCCTCGTCATCTGTTCAATACAACCACAACTCTCAACAGCTTCAACAAGTACACCGCCATCTGCGCGCGTGCCACCCGCCAGGCGCTCAAGGAGGAGGAGCGTGCTTCTGCCGAGCGACGAGGCTACATGGCCCTCCGATACCAGGAGTGGAAGGACGGTCAGGCCAGCGAGAACGTAAGTTATGCTATTGCCTACGGAGGCGTGACACACGGCAGTAGAAGTTGCAACATCGGCTCCACCTTATAAGGTCCAGCACGAGAACCGACCAAGGCACCGGGTTTAGCAGTATCGGATGCGATGCACTATTCCAGCTCTTGTCTCGGAACGACGCATCCGCTCTCAGGTGGGATCGATTCGGTGTTTCTCTCTCACAAAGGCGAGATCGTCGGACCGACTAGTCTGGATCTGTTGTGACATTGCGCTTGATACTCCGAGCGACTGCTGCATGCTTTATGCGCCGTTGTGCACGCCTTCACATCACTTGCGTCCAACATGATGATGCTGACAACATTGTCGTTTTTGTCGTTGCATCATCCTACCATTACAGCTTAACCTTGCCGAGGAGAAGAAGCAATAAACAGCTCGAGCGACCAGTATGGTGCGAGCTTCAGCTTCGGTCGTATCCAATTTGCTCAAACCGAGTCCAGCCCGATCACACCGAGCTTGTTCGCAGCACTCATCCATCATCACCCGCTGAAATGAATTCCTAGGACCATGAAGCTCACGATTGCCTGGTCTGGTGTGTGGAGCAGACGTCTTTTGATCCCCACAATAGGCGAAGTAGTATCGTCGAACTCAATCCAGTTGACCAGTCAGAGTGACGCGGAACTCGCAAGGGGTCAAAGTCCAACTCGTACCTGGACAATTACGCAAGTGTCTCTGACGAGGCCTCAGGGCACTTCTAGGAGTCGGCTCGTTTAGGAGTCGGCTCATCCGTTTGAAGCGTGTCAGACTTATAGTGTTTTGAGAGTCGGCGCAGTTCAAGCCGGGGTGCAGACGATCCTCGAAGTACCTCGATGAGATGTACATTGGAATCGGGTGATCCTGAGGTTGCGCTCTAGCTGTCACACGATCGATCCCGCCCGACCAAGAAAGTCTCGGGTGGGCCGGTTGCGCCTTGGTCGCGATTTGGCCGACGGCGAAAGCAGCTGCCTCTGGGCAAATCCCAAAGCGTGTTCCAGACTGCACGTTTGCAAGCCGAGGTCCATCGCCACGGAGGCACTAATTGCAAAATCCCTTCGGTGCGATCTCAACTAACTCAGCGGCATGAGTGTTGCTCTGTAAGCGAGTGCTGCGTAGCGCTGCGTATCGTTGAGGGTCTGTCGTGTGTCGAAGGGGACACTCTTCGACCTGTTGCGCTCTCGAGCACACAAGCAGGAGGAAGACAAGGTATTTGAAATAGCGAATACAGTTTGGAGTGAAATGCGTGTTGAAATTCGGAATGGAACAAGGTGTCCACGTTCGCACCTTCATGTCAAGGGTCTAGCTCAACCTGCAGCAAGCTCCGCTCTGCACGAACGTGGACAAGATCGCGCGACCCATACACGTCCATTTTGCTCATTCTTTCATACATGCAGGACTCTAGCTACACCTTCTTACGACACAGTTCGAGTGTCCGATTGTTGTTCTGAAGTTCGGCATCTCGTTCGGTGCGAGCTCGCCCTTCTTCTCTTTCCCTGTGTCAGCAGAGCCGTGGTCCGAGCTTTGCAAGGGTGAGCGTGCTAAGGTCGCATGATCAAGAATGCAGATGAGAACGACTTTGCGCTGTCGGACACTGCGAATGGGGCTGCAACTTTTGACAGACGCAATACACGACACCGGTTGAATGCCGACAAGCAGTCAGTCCGCTTTTCCCACGATACAGCTTTCGGACAGCCTTCCCTTTGCAGACTGTGAACGCAACTGCCATCGAGCACTGCTCTCGCAGCTGGCCTTGCGCTCAGATGAAAGTCTTTTGAGTGTGCACTTACTTGTTCATGGCTTTGCCCTTCCTGTCCTCGGATCCTTTCCGACATCCAGCAGGAATCAAGCAGATGTGAACTGATCCTCTTCTTCCTCCCAACAATACACAACCATCACAACGAGGCGTCTCATAGTCAGCTTTCAGTCACAGCCATCACCATTGACGGGTCACCCGACTCCTCTGTAGATCTTTACCTAGGTCCATCTGGGCTGGCTTAGCTCGACCCATCCGACACTTGGTCGTTTCGCAGCTACGCTGCACTGTTCGGCTCCTGCCTCAGCCCCGAGCGCGACTTTAGCGCTACCGCACACGCTGATCCTACCGCCACGCCGAGATGCTCTACTCCACCTATCGCCCTCATTTGGCGCCTAGCGTAGACCCTCAACGCTACGACAGAGGCTATGCCGACGACTACCTCCATCCTCAGCATCAGCTCCATCCGCACGCCAGTGGCTTCGGAAGACCTGACTCCTCAGTAGCTCCCGACGCCGCCGCCAGCTCGGATCGCTTTGAGTACAAAGGTGAGACCCTTGTCGCCTCGCACATTGAGAGTAGACTCTACGACAATGCTCTCGTTCGCGACTGCTCGGTCATCGGAGTGCCTCAGCCAGCTGGAGCTGTAGTCACATCCTCATCACACCAGTTTTCAATCGCTGGCACTACGCCAATTGCCTTCGTGGCTCTCAGCTCTTCCGGTAGAGAACGCTCAGCTCAAGGCGGGGACAAGGAGTCTAAGCGCATGAAGACCGAGCTCGTCAAATGGATCGTCGACTTTGCGCCTCCTTTCAAGCAGATGAAAGGCAAGCTCATCTTTGTCGAGTCCATTGCTCGCAGCCCGGACGGCTCTGTGTTGCGTCACTTACTCGTCGACAAGGCCACCTCTCCTCCCGCCCCGGGTCCCGACAAAGGCTTCTTCAATACCGTCCTCTCCGAACCATCTACTCCTGCTGGGCCTAGTAAAGCAGGCTCGGTCATCGGAGACCTCAGCGAGACAGTCAGTCCACCCAAGAAGGCCGTTCGAGATTCCAAACGTCGTGCGACTCACAGTCAGATCGAGCGACGCAGACGCGAAAAAATCAACGACAGACTCGTAACCCTCCGCTCGATCGTACCAGCATGTTCCAAGGAGCTGGAAGACCGACGTCGACAGAAGCAGGAAGAGGAAGACGAAGCGGCTCGCATCGCTGCTGGCGGTGCACCAAAGACGTATATCGATGCCGCTACAGGAAAGCCGAAGCGTAAGAGGAACCGCAAGAAGCCCGACACCAAAAAGACGGCTGGAGCAGACAAGGAGGAAGAGCTCGGATTGCATAAGCTTGAAGTGCTCACGCATGCCATCAATTACATCTTTGAGCTCAAAGGTGTCATCCACAAGCTGCAAACAGGTTCAGATCCTGAACACATTCCGACAGCGGATAATCCTTTCGGTATTCGCAACAAGGACGGTAGCTACCGCCAAGATGCCAAGATCGAGGACGAGCCTGGATGTGGCCTCGACGCACGCACGCTCGAGGAGGACGACTTGCGCGAGATCGTGGGCGGATCGCAAGGCAAAGCAATGCCGAGCAAAAGCGGTGTCGAGGATGAGGACGGAGACGAAGAGGAAGAGGAGGAGGAGGAGGAGGATCAGATCGAAGATGATGTTGCAGAAGGCGATGATGAAGAAGAGGCAGTTGCTGCAGATGAAGACGAAGATGACGAGGACGATGATGAACCACTCGAGCGTCGACACAAGAAGCACATGACATCTGCCAGCTTCCGTGCACACGAGTCCCGCCACAACCCGAGTCACTCGCAATCCTCCCTCGCAACGGTTGATTCGTTCGTAGTCCCCTGTCGATACCGTCGCACCGACACGAACTACTCCTCATCTTCCAGTCGAGGCAGCGCCGAAGTGTCACCCGCATTCTCGCTCATTCATCCCAGCCCCAGCACCATCTCACCGGCGACCACAGTGACTTCTCCTATGATGAGTCTGTCCGCCGAATCACCCATCATGCTTCCCGATCCAGCCATCAGCATGTCCAAGCGTGGCAGCTCCACAGCAACAGGCAGAGTCTCTCAGAGTCTGCCGTTCTCCAACTTACCCGCGTCGGCTTTACCTTTGCCCACTGGTTTACCGGCTAGACGCGAGTCGAGCAGTTTCTTGTTCAAACAGCTCAGCTTGACTTCTCCCAACTTTGCTCCATTCAACCCGTCCGCCTGTCCAACTTCTTCTGCCACACCTTCGTCTGTAGCGGCGAACAGCGCACGATCGAGATCGACGACACTCTCTTTCCCAACGACCTATGGCGAGGAGTCCGAAATGCGAGATACCAGCAGCATTCCACAAAAGACGCCCGGGTTGTCGGATAGGGACGATTCTGCAGGTCAGGGTTCTGCCGCCGATCCATCAGATGCATCCGCAGCAGCGCTACTGCTCAACTTTTCCACCTCGCCCGAAGTCCTCCGACCCATCGGAAGTACCAGCCGAAGCAATAGCAAAAGTGCCACCGCCCGTCGAGCCGCTTCAAGCGTCGCCTCCTCACCTCACGCACGTCCCACAGTCGGTCTACCACAGAACAGAAGCCGATCCACTTTCTCCTCCCCTCACTACCGCCCAATTCCACACTCGAGCTCGCTCTACCCGCCTCAATCTGGTACAACTGCAAGCCCAGCGGTCAAGGCGGAGATGCAAACAGCAGTGGAAGAGGAGGAAACGTCAGGCTTGGCTTCACCACCTCATCTAGCGCTCGATAGCTCGTCTCCGTTGGAGGAAGAGGAGGTCGAGGTGGATCAGCTCTCGGACAAAACGATTGATGAGTTGCCGGAGAGCGTTGTCAAGGTCGAGACTGTAGCGCTGGATGCTGTGGAGATGGACACCGCTGCGTAACGTCTTAGCATCGGATCTCGCTCACATGCAATTGCCATGGAAATCGATGCGCGAAGCGAGAACTCCTTGCGTGTGATGGAATGGGGATGTGTGTAAGATTAACGAGATCATTGTGTTTACAGGGCAGATCATGAGAGACGACATCAAGCGAAGAACTCCCAATCGCGCTCGACAAAGGCGAGTAGATAATCGTCGATGGTTCCACCTTCCTCTTCCTCCTCTTCCTCTCCTTCCTCTACTCCCTCCGTTTCTTCCACCTGAACGCTTCCCTCCAGCACACCTCTCGCATCATTTCCAACTGGCGCAGCTTCACCACTATCACCCTTGCTGGTCTCCTTACCCTGCTGTTGACGCTCGTCAAACTCCTCATCATCGACAAACATCTCTTCCCTCGCCTTCAGCGCTGCCTGTCTATCCTCTTCATCCTCCGCTTCCAAGAATGCCCTTTCTACATCCCTCGCCCCGACTCCATCTGCTTCCTCTCCGACCGCAACTTCAACGTCGCCGATCTTACCACTGTCATCCAGCATGTCTCTCCAATCCAGCCTCTTCACCAACGTATCCGTGTTGAATTCGCCCTCCTGAATCACGACGCTGTCCAACAACCTCTTCTGGTTCGCTTTGCGCAGCATGTTCTCTTCGATCGTATGTTCGGTGACGAAGCGATAGATGTGAACGTCTCGCGTCTGACCGATTCGATGCGCACGATCCATACACTGTGCCTCGATCGCAGCGTTCCAATCGAGATCGTAGAACAAGACCGTATCCGCACCAGTCAGATTGATGCCCAACCCGCCGGATCGAGTCGACAGGATGAACGCCGTTATGCGTGGATCTCGGTTGAATTTCTCCGTCAGAGCCTGTCGAGATTCCACCTTGGTAGCCCCGTCGAGTCGAAGGTAGCGATATCCGTGGTTGTTGAGGAACGACTCGAGGATGTCGAGCACGCGAGTCATTTGCGTGAAGATGAGGATTCGATGGTTGCCCTCCTTGAGTCGACGCATCAGGATGTCGAGTTGCTGGAGCTTACCACAGTCGTACTGTAGGAGTGAGGCGTCCGGGAAGGCGATGTGCAGTTTGACGGCGACTGGGTGGACCGTATCGAAGGAGGGTTGCACGAGGTCGGGTGTGGGTTCGAGGCCGGGCAGTGCCCAACGAGGCATGTCGACCGCGACGGCCCGTGGAGTGACAAAGGCAAAGCGATCGATGTAGGGCTGCATATTCTCTCGACGGGTGGAACGAGACTGGACGATGCGGAGCAGGGAATCGCAGCGAGTCAGGAATCCCTTTCGATTGGACTCGTGCTGTTCCAAAGGCTCCAATCGTGTTGCCTTGCCAGCCTCTCTGAGGATCTTGATCAACCCGGATCCATATACCGGCCGCTTGGTGCAGCGATACTGGTTTAGGTAGGCCACGTGCTTCCACCTTTCCATCTGGCCCACCAACCTGCGCTCTCCTCGCGTCCGCTCAAACCCATCGAGTGTCCACGTATCGAGCTCTGGAGGATCCGGCACCGCATCTCGAAAGTGCGGCAGCTTCTTGGCAGCATTCAACCTGCGCAGATCGCGCGACTCGATCGCCGTCAGATGCTCTTCGCCGTTGGTGATGCGAAAGTTGGTGACGTCTAAATCGACCTGACCCCAGACATTCTCTTGCAGTAGATGACGTCGAACGAGAAGATCCTTGATCTCGTAGTCTGCAACGACCGATCTCGACATGGCGAAACTGGTGACGATCGGTCGCACCTCGAACAGGTCTGGATGGTTGCATACCTTGCGCAGCTGCATCAGGCAGTTGATGATGCTGAGGTAGTTGCCGCTTGCCAGACTCTCGCGGGTCTTTGCACGCGACATGAAGTCGTTGTAGAGGAAGCGCTGGCGTTTCGAAAGACGACAGGTGATGACGTGCTCGTACTTGCTCGGCAGCTCCTTTTCGACTTCGCTCTTGAGACGGCGCAGCAGGTAAGGTCGCAGGACGGCGTGAAGCTTCTGTACCATGGCGCGAGTTTCGTCGTTCATGCTCGTTCCACCTTCGATGGCTTTGTCGAGCGGGTTCGAGAACCAATCCTGAAAATCCTTCATGTTGGCGAAAGCGCCACCACCCGGTAGCTCGGTAGCCCCATTTGGCATGAGAAAGTACATCAATGACCATAGATCCATCAGATTGTTCTGCAGCGGCGTGCCAGTCAGCAGCAGCCTTCGCTGCGAATTAAACCCGAGCAACGTCTGCCATCGTTGCGAGCGAAAATTCTTGATATGGTGCGCCTCGTCCAGCACCAGGTAAACCCATGGTTTTCGTCGGAAGATATGCTGGTCGGCGAGCACGAGTTGATAGCTGGTGATGCACACGTTGAAGCTGTTCTCCGTGTTCCAGCCGACCCTCTTTTCCTTGCGCTCCTTCTGATTGCCATAGTAAGAGAGAATCTTGAACCCGGGCAAGAACTTTTTGAACTCGACCTCCCAGTTGAGCATGACACTGGTCGGCGCAACGACCAGATGGGGACCCCAGACGCCCTTGTCACAGGCGAGGTGGGCAAGCAGCGAGATGGTCTGGATGGTCTTGCCGAGACCCATCTCGTCAGCGAGGATGCCGTTGACACCATTCGCGTACAAGCTGGCTAGCCATTCGAACCCAATTTGCTGGTAAGGTCGGAGCTGTCCACGCAGAAGGAACGGTTGACGTGAACGACCGGCATGTCGGTCCGAAGAGACGATGGAAGAGGCACGCGTCATCGAGCGACGGCTGCTACGACGGCCGCTTGTGGCAGCTGACTCTGAATCGCTATGGTCGTCTTCGAGCAATGCATCTGATTGTTCAGCGACGCCAGTCTCAGCGGCAGCCTCGTTGACGTCCAGCAATTTGTTTCGCGCGCTGATGCCCTCTGCTGGACGTTCCTCTCGCTCTTTGAAGTCCTCAAGCGCGATAGGAGCTTCAGTTGCTGCGTTCTCTTCCTCGTCTTTGACCGCGTGCGTTTCAGCTTCGTCATCTCGATCGTCGTTGGCGGCATTCTCGCCAGCCTCGTCGTCTTCGGTACCATCTTCTGCACTTTGTCCATAGCCGTATCTCTTGAGAAGCTCTTCGATGGGTATGTTGGCATCTGCTTCGAGCCCGGCGTCTTCGCTATCGTCCTCTTCGTCCTCTTCCCACATTTGCCTTTCGAGTTCAGCGTCTTCCTGCTCGCCATCGTCGCCGGCGACGTCGAATTCGACGTCGTCAGCTTCCAGTCTGAAATCCTTTGCTGTGAACGATCTGCCTGTAATGCTGCGAGCGCTCCGTCTTTGGGGCCTTCGAGAAGGCTGTGTGTCAGATTCGACGAGGTCGGCTGTGTCTTCCCTAGCGATGACGGCCACGTCGCTGACGGCGCTAGTTTTCTGATCTCTGATATCGTCCGTTCCATCTGGAGCCGGTGTTGACACGAGAGACGGCTCTCGCGAGACGGGCATCGATTCTTGTTGGATCGATCCGTCGACCTGATCGTCGACTTCGGATTCCTCGTGCTCGGTGTCTCCGTCGCTGCCGTAGCTGGTCCTGTCGCTTGCCTCGTCGTCGCTGTCGATCAAGCTATCGGCACGCGTCATGACTTCGTGCTGCTTCTTGAGCATGGCGGTGCTCTGTTCGAGGATGGCGTTGAGCTGCTCCTTGTCGAGCTTCTCCTTTTCCGCCTTCTCGGCCGCTGCCCTCCGTGCTCGGACCACGTTGACGGCGAGACGCCACTGCTTGAGCACCTCGCGGAGGGTCCATTTGGCCAAGGCACGGACTCGCCTCTCTTCAGCCTTCTTCTCGCGCTCCGAGGTGCCGAGCTGCCGTTCCCAGTGCTGAGCAACCATGCGGGCCACTTTGCGAGAGTTCTGCTGCCTGAGTCTAGAATACTGACGCATCTGAGTGTAGCTGGCAACGACAGCATCTAGTATGTGGTCGTGGTGGGATTTGTTGCGAACTCCCTTATGGGCGACGTGGCGCGTCGTCGAGCCAGCTTCGGGATGTATCGGCAGACCGGCACGCCATCTCTGATCGAGCTTGATGTACGTCTGCAGATCGTCACCTTCGGTAGGCCCTTCGCTGTCCTGCAACAAGTTGAATGAGTTTAACAGAGCGTCGAGGTTGCCGCCGAAGCGTCGGGGTGCTGGAACCTGATTGTGAGCGAGGATGTGCAATGGAGGTAGGTTTTTGGGCAGCTGACGAGGCCGGTGTCGCACGATGAAGCTGTCGAGCTCGTCCAATGCCTTGCTCTTTCGCGCTCCACTGCGCTTGACGGGTGAGTCGGAGGAGGTCTCGTCCGCCTTGACGCGGTTTGACTGTGATGCTGAAGACAGACGAGCTCGCTTCGCAGCTCCCTTCCGAACTGAACCAGAATCCGTTGCTCTGCCTTTTCCCTTTTCGCTGCGGCTGTATGCGCCGTCTATCGCGCCTTCGCCGTCCTCCTCGCTGCCGTGATCGGCATCGTCACTCCCTTCGCTTTCGGATGTATGCGCATCATTGGCGCGTGATCGGGCACCTATGAAGCTCGACGATCTTCTGCCACGGCTGCCTTCTCCGGTAGACCTCTTGCCGTCAGCTTTCTGCTTGGAAGCAATGGGGGTGACTGGGCTGCTTGGAGGCTCTGGACGCTTGAGAGAGAGGCTCTCGAGTCTGGCGTTGACTCTTCTTCGAGTGGCACGCCCCGACGTAGCAGCCGCGGCTCCGGAATCGGTATCGTCGAGGCTGAAGCGTAGATCGTGTGCATGCTTGAAGGTGGTGAATACATCACTTTGATCCGTGCGCGCAATGTCTGGGTCATAGCCGACCATGGTGACAAACTTGGTGAGGTGAAAGAGCTCCCGGACGAGCATGTCGTGACCGTCGTGAACGTCTTCGAGGTCGGACTGCGCCAAAGCGATCCTTTCGCTCCTCCTGCGATGCAGAATCTCCGGCAGAGGAGCTTGTGGGTCGAGCGCAGTCAGTGGTGTGATTTGCGGTCTCGGACGAGTGTGTTGCAAAGTGGGCGCAACGACCTCCTCTTCGGAGATTGCTGCCGACTCTTCATCAGGATCAGGCTCGCTTTTGACCGCCGAGGTGGGGACCGATCGGCGTGGGCCTCCTTCATTTGTGTCTTTGGCTCTTGCTTTACCGTTATTGAGTTTGGATTTGACTGATGATATTGAGTCGGCAAGGTTCATAGATCCGGTCGCATCTTCTTCCCGCTTCGAGCCGGATGTCGATGTACGTCGCTTTCGCGATTCGTTGCTGTTGCCATTGGTGAGTGTGGTGCTGCGACGTGGACGGCGTGCCTTGCCGGAGCCATCGTTAATGTCGGCTTGAGCTTCTTCGCTCGTCTCATTTTGCTGCAATTGAAACGCTGGGCCTGGACTGGAAAAGGCAAGCTCTGCGTCGATCCTTCTTCGTTTGGTGGGCAGTTTCGGCGTGACGGTTGGCTGCGGCGAATCGGAGCGTCCGTTTCCGACAGACGATAGTCGAGAGGGTCCAGCTTCGGATGAAAGCCGCTCGTTCGACGCCGCGTGGCTGCCGTTCACGCCATTCTCGCTATCCTCTCCGGAAGTACGAGGTAGAGCTTGTGTGCTCACATTGCTGGCTGATTTCTCTGCATTGTCGAGTGACGAGTCGACAGGGTACATGAATAATGTCGATTGCTTCGACTAGAGCCCGTTACGCTGTTTCCCGATCGGAGCCGTAGCGAAGTTGCTTCGCAAAGCTTGAGTCTCTCTGCCGCCGGTGAGCCTGTGCAGTCGCTCCCGACCGCTGCAGCCAAGGAGTTTCGGGAGTCTATGAAGCGGTTTCGAATGGTGAGCAGGTCATTCACAGAGCTTTGTCCAGCGACTCGTTGGAAGGCCGCTGACCTGTGCGGGTGGGCGTGAGAACGAAAAGTGCCGGGCTGAGCTTATTTCAAAACTCTTCCTAGCTTCTCTGACTGGTGTACTGCGAAGATGTGAAAGTGCTCGTCGGTGGGCCGGCAATGCTTTGCCTCTGAGTGAAAAGAGCGTCGAAGGAGTCTGTCGGTCAAGCGCAATGTCCGTTCTGTGGCGTGTGAATGACTGTTTTCGGACAATTCCGAGGTCGAGGAAATTGCTTCGGGGGCCGATGAAGGGCTGCTGTGCAACGTGACGAACGTTCTTCTGTAGTAATCGTCGACGGTTAGCGAGTTTCGGTATTTCAAGGGGGCAAAGCTTGGTGATTGTCAAGGCGATAAGGGGCAAAAGAGCTGGATGTCGGTCATGCGGAAGGAAGGGAAGGGAAAGGATGTCGTGAGAGGGTCCGAATCTCGAACTCGTCGCAGGGTGCAGAAAGAAGCTTTCGTCGCTCAGTCCGCAAGTCGTCTCAAGCTTCCTCGTTGAGGCGCGTCAGCCGCGGCCACACAGCGAGCGTTTCTTTCCCTTGCCGTGATGAGCCAACGAAGAAAATAATGGTGAATTAAACAGGTCCAAAAAAATAGACTCGAAAATATTCGCCGCGATGCAGCCATGGGTTGACAGCTGAGCAAGGCCCCACGTTAGACGTGGCTGCGATTGTACACACTGCAACCGAAATGAGGTTGGCAGCCTCGTGTGGGATGTGGAGTTCTAAACGAGGCAGGTGCGCGGACCATACTGAGTCGACCTTGCAAGAAGCTTTGCCAAGATATCTGTCTTGTTGATCTCTCACACCTACGCTCGCATTCAGAACACGCTGGCACACATCGATTGATCTCCGTTCAAGATGCCTGTCGTTCACATTGTCCTCGTTAAAGTCAAGCAGGCGGTGCTGTCTAACGGCTTTGACGAGCTGAAGCAGAAGTGCGAAACGCTCAAGGACCTTCCCATCGCCAAGTCCAAGGCGACCGAGATCAAGTGGGGACCTCCCGCCTACCCTGGTCGCAACGAAGGATACAATTGGGGTGAGTTGCTTGAAGTGCGGTGGCTCATAAAGGCAATGGTGCTGCACTACTCCGACCCGTGCAGCAACGTTGACACCAAAGCTGATTCCTGGCTTTTCATGCCTCTCTTCCTCTTTTCACACGGTGAACCGCGGTTCTCCCGACGTTTCGCCGGATGAATGCAGGTCTGTACAGCGTATTTGGCTCTCGAGAGGACTACGAGGCGTACCGAGACGACGAAGAACACCGCAAGTGAGTATAGCACACCTATAACCCTTCGGAAAGCATGCCGAAGGCTTCGGCGCCACTCTTTGCTGTTTGTGACGATCCCGACTGACCACCCTGTGTGATCTTGATTCTTCCATGCATCGCCATATCCGACGCCTTCAGCTTCTCCAAGACGGTGCTACTTCCCAACACGGACGGGCTCCTGGCTTACGACTTTGACATTTGAGTGCTCGTCGGCGCCGATCCGTCTCTGCTTTAGCTCTGACAGCCATTAATACAAACATTACACAACAGCTCGACGTGTGCCCTCGAAAGCAGATCAGCGCGAAAGAGATTTCATGCGGCGGGCAGTGTCTGCACCTTTCACAGGCAGTGTCCAGGCAGGCCATGCACCTGCATGAAAGACTCCGCATCCGATCGTGCAGCTTGTCGGCGGAGAGCGCCTTGGCAAACCGGCGGATGTGCCAGTGTTGGCTCCCAAGGCTCGGACCTTCCCACGCCAGAATGTGACTTCAGAGAGCAAGAGGCCATCAGTCGTCCGCTTCGAGAATCTCTTGCGATCTTCACCTTCAGACACGCTCCTGCCTCGACACCTTTCTTCGCTTCCAATCTTGCCTCCGTGCAGTACGCGCCGAGAAGCGCTCGAACGGGCAAAGATCGCTGAAAGCCATTTCAGAAGAAAGACTCGAACAGATATATACGGCGTGGCCGAGAACACGTTGTGACCACATGACCTGATGCTCACATCTCCTCCGCCCTATGTCACCCGAAGCTGCCAATTTGGCTACTCTATGAATAGAAGCTATTCGTCGGACTAGGGATCATGCCGCCCACCAGGCGCAGTTCACAGCCAAAGGAAACGCCGGCCAGATCCAGACAAGAACCCGCAGTATTGCGGGAGCGATCGCTTCGGGCTTGTACGCGTTGCCGTCAGCGCAAACAAAAATGCGATAATGCCTTGCCAGATTGTAGCAACTGCATCAAAGGCGGTGTAAGATGCGAAGCTTTTCCGATCAATGTCGTCTCGCGCGACAATTTACTGCAGTGAGTGATGGCAACCTTCGCCGATCAGTGTTCAATGACAAAGGCGACGTGATCCTATCTGCAATCTTTACTTTAAATGCCTCCGCAGAATCTACGATCAGCTGCAGCAGAGCCAACGACGCAACGCCAATTTGCAGGAAGAGCTCACCATGTCTCGCTTCGTCGCTCCGGATGCTCTGGCATTTTTCAGTGCTGTGCTCGCTAAGCAGGTAAGTCGACGATTCCATACCAACGTCTTCTCTTGTTCCATGTTGACCGGATTGTCTGTTCGCAGGTCACGGGCGGGACCTATCATGGCGACAGCTGTCGACAAAGCGATCAAGCAAGGTTCGTTCGAATCAGTGCCGTCAAGCTCCTCCTGTCAGCAATGTTGCTGATGCCACCTCGAAGCAACTGGTCCTACTCGATTTTATGGACTGTTCAGTCTCGATCATATGCAGTCTGCAGACACTCCTTTACCATTGCAGTCAAATCCAAGTGAGGCTCCAGCAATCGTCACTCTCGATGCTAAATCTGAAGTTCAGACGGCCACGATCGCAGAACCTTGGCCTTCAATCTCGAGCGCTCAGGCAGACATTTGGAAGGTAATCGAGTCGCTGGAATGCTGCTTCCCTGCCGTCGCACCAGCAGTCTCTGTGGCTGCACAGCAATTCGATCAGAGACCCGATCATCCCAGCTCAGGCAAGCTCAACAAAATCGCTGCAGAGTATGTTCGCCTAGGCCGCAAACGTGCACTGTGCTTACCTTTCAGATACGGACGGACTGACACCATTCCAACCATAACGCGAACAGTCCCATTCATGGCTTGCAAGACCTGCTCAGCGTATCCACGATTTCAGTGGAACGTGCTCGCCTCAATCGGTCTTCGGTCGAAATGCAGGCGTCCGTCGAGGATTGGACCAGAAGAGTCGGCGCAGCAAGTAGCATGACCCGAGTCGCAGCTACTCTGCTCTGGTCTCTGTTCGCCATCGTGCAGCATCGAGGCGAGGAACTGCTACGGTTCGACACTGCCCTCACGTATTTCATGCAAGCATGGCAGTCAGACTCGACGAGCCCGTCAATTGTGCCGAGCACGTATGGCGACATTCCGGTAAGGAGTAGCAGAACAGAAAGTCAACTTCAGAAGTTGCAGTGTACTCAGCCTTCAGCCCTATCTGCGGCGAATTCTCCCCTACAGATGTCGTTTTTCCGCGCTCACGACTGGATACATTTGCGTAAGCGATCAGCATCAAGGCGGTTTGTCCATTACAGTCAATGACGGGCAAAGAAGGCTAACGACTGCTTCTGCTTGACCTTTTCCTAGAGACCGCTGTCATGACTGGCAAAATTCACATTCAAGTCACCACGATGAGCAGCTTCGAAGGCGTCGAATCGATTGCGTCCAAGAGCGATCTCGGCGCTTTTCTCGCGAGCTTTCACGTCGAGCAGAAGCGACTGGAGTACGTCGCACTGCATCTTTTCTCGAGCCCTCTTGGCGAATTGACCGACACTAGACACGAAGAGGCCGTCTGGAACTTGCTCAGAAGCATCAAGGAGCTCTCGGATGTCAACTCGCAGAGCTTCGATACCTTCGGCGTGCACGATCATGCCAGTGTCAGCGCCCAACGAGACGTTTTGACGCGGCATAAGCTTGGAACGCAGCTTTACGGCATGTTCCCGAGGATGCTCTTCTTGTACTGTCCTAACAATCGACGTCACTGGAGATGGCTCGGCAATGCTCTGCCCCTGGCGGCCACTGCACTGTCGTGTCATCACGCTGCGTGGTCGCAGTGTGGGTGGTTGGGAGACCACGCCGTCGACGCACTGACATTTGCCGACTTGCTAGCCGCGTAAGTGGAGAGCTTGAATACACCGTTTCGACGCATCTCAGTACTGATCGTTCGTCGATAGACCGCTTTCTAAACGGTACAGGTTAGTGTGGACCCTTCAGCGACGCCAAGCTCAGAACGACCTTCGTGAAGACGTTTGCGAGCTGATACGCATCGGGATCCAGCTAGGCGAACAACTTGTGGGTCTTTTCCGAATGATGCTGTTTGCCTTACTGTCGCTGACATTGGTGACACATCTGCTTTGGCGTCGGACAGGCGGGCAAGTGGCCGCAGTATAGCAACATGATCTTGACCGCTGTGCGCCAACTACACACGATTCGCGACTCGCTCATCTCTCCTTCCGGCCTCAGCACTCCTTGGCCACCTGCTTCGACGACGACGACGTCCTCCTCCAACACTGCTTCGAGTCCTGTGCTCCGCACGCCACAAGCTGGCGAGCTGTTGCAGCAGCCGTTCTTTGCCAATTTGAATCCACGCCATGAAGTTCAACATCATCACTGCCCGCCGTACCAGCAGACGCTGCCTCAGCAGCAGCAGCAATCGGCTGTATATCAGCAGACGCAGCAGCTGCTAGGAGACTGGCACCAGACGCCTCCCGTGCAGCCCATCCGCACCGATTGGTCTAGCAACCCCACCGACGCTGACCCAGAGCGCGCATTCAACGGCATCACCCCAGTTGGTCTTGACACCGACCACATGCTGCCCGTGATCCTTAGCGGCAGCGGTGCCACCATGGAGCAACAGCGCAAAGATCCGCAGCCCTCGGCCTACACCGCTGTCGACTTTGGTTCTCGCGCTTCTGCCGTCGTTGCAAGCCTAGCCGACCTGCCTTCTCATACGAGCTCGCAAGCGCCAGCGCAGGTCCCAGCTGCAACGCCCAGACCTCTGCTGTACCTACCTGACGATCGACACCCTGCCTCTTGACATAACGGACATTGGGATGACCGAAAAGAAGTGTACCACCCTCATCAGTTCTTGTAGATACTCTTTGTGCATTCCGAACGAACAGTGAACGAACAATCGACAAGTTTTGCCCTCAAAATCTCATCGACATTCGTGCGCATACACACACACATACCGTTCAAAACACACTGCCGGGGGACAAAAGAGAAAAGAGATGCCATTGCGCGCGGGGGCAAGTATTCGAAATGCAGGCAGGCGATCGAACCAAAGGGTTGAAGTGGGGCAGCGGGGGGAACGGAGGGTTTTTGCATATGTGTGTGAGTTCAAACATAAGTTGAGGGGTGTTTTTCTATTGGGCTTAGTATGTCGATTCGGGTGTAAAAAACTCCTTTGCTGCGCGGGTGGAGAGGAGGGTTACAAATCGAAGAGACGTAAGCCTTAACGCCAGTAGCACAGAGGGTGTGGGGGAGGCGCAAGAAATGGTGTCCAAGGCGATGTAGGGCCGTGTAGGACTTTTGTTTAGATGAGGTCAGCGACGTTGAGGGGCATCTCGTCGATCTGGGTCGAGTAGAACTGCTCAATGTCACGGAGCATCCTGACGTCGTCGCTGGTGACAAAGTTGATAGCAACACCCTTACGGCCGAAACGACCGCCACGGCCGATACGGTGGATGTAGTTCTCCCTGTTGCTGGGAAGGTCGTAGTTGATGACCAAGCTGACCTGCTGGACGTCGATACCACGGGCGAGGAGGTCGGTGGTGATGAGGACACGCGAGGAACCGGAGCGGAACTCGCGCATGATGACCTCACGCTGACCCTGCTCCATGTCGCCGTGCATGGCGGAGACGGTGAACTCGCGTGAGGTGAGCTTGTCGGTCAACCAGTCGACCTTTCTGCGGGTGTTGCAGAAGATGACGGCCTGAGTGATGGTGACGGTCTCGTAGAGATCGCAGAGGGTGTCCAACTTCCACTCCTCCTTCTCGACGGCGACGTAGAACTGCTTGATACCCTCGAGGGTGAGCTCGTCCCTCTTGACGAGAATGCGGATGGGGTCGCGCATGAACTTCTTGGTGACCTCGAGAACCTCCTGGGGCATGGTAGCCGAGAGCAAGACACACTGGGTGTCCTGGGGAAGCAGCTGGAAGACCTCGTACATCTGGTCCTTGAAACCACGCGAGAGCATCTCGTCGGCCTCGTCGAGGCAGAACATCTTGAGCTGGTCGGTCTTGAATGCCCTGCGGTTGATCATGTCGTAAACACGGCCGGGGGTACCGACGACGACCTGGGCGCCCTCGTTGAGCTTGGCCATGTCCTCGCGAACGTTGGTACCACCGATGCAGGCGTGGCAGTCGATCTTCATGTAGTCGCCGAGAGCGATGACGACCTTCTGGATCTGCTGAGCGAGCTCACGGGTGGGGGCGAGGATGAGAGCCTGGACGGCCTTGATGCTGGGGTCGATACGCTGGAGAATGGCGATGGAGAAGGTGGCGGTCTTGCCGGTACCGGACTGAGCCTGGGCGATGACGTCGTGGCCCTTGATGACGGGGACGATGGCACGAGCCTGGATGGCCGAGGGACGCTCGAAACCGTAGGCGTAGACACCACGGAGGAGCTCGTCCTTGAGCTCCATGTTGTCGAAGTTGTCGATGACGGTCTCCCAGTTGGACTCGATCTCGCCATCGGCAATGTTGAGGTTGTTGGCACCCTCGCCTGCGGGCGCAGCGGCGGCGGCGGAGGTCTCCTCGGGCCTGTGATTGAGTGAAGCGGAGCAAAGAAAAGGGTCAGTATGGCGTTCGTGAACGGAATCGGATTGTCCGAGCTGTATGACGAGATGATCGGCGCCACTCGGATTGATGCGCCGGTGCTGCCGTGGCAGTGCAGACTCGATGCTGTGGCCTGCCAGATCACAGAGCAAAGACCCCTCGACTGCATCAGCATCGGTTGATCCGGGGCATTCGATGGGATCTGCTGCTGCACATGCTGATAAGCTGCGGGCGGCTACTCTGGGCAAGCGGCTACTGAAGGCCATGTCTGTGCAGCTTTCCATAGAGGAGGCATTTCCTGCAGCACATCGATCGATATGACGCCCGAGTGTCGCCGATTGTCGCCATGCTGCTTTTTGCCGAATGTCGATTGGAGACGTACTTAGACATGTTGGGCGAACGAGAAAGAAGGAATCAAGGAGTCGGACTGAAACAAAGTCGACGCCTTGAAGGGTTGTTGTGTTGGTGAGCGCTTGGGAAAGGGTTGAAAGGGGGGAATGCCTTTCAACTGGTATGCGATTTGTGAGTGATTGGTAAAAGAAGCTGGTGATGCTACGAAAGCAAGATGATGGCGAAAGGGGTCAGAGACTGACACCTCTAGACAACGGCGATATCGAGCTCGAGCGGCGAGATTAGAGAGACAACGGCGACACGGCAGCGGTGTGCAGGCTCTACGAAGAAAAAAAAAAGGCGAGGGAGCAACGTGCGACTGAAACGTCTGCCAAAAACTGCGCAGAGAGTGGGCGAGTGAGTGAGAAGAAATTTCATCAATCAGGCACCCAGCACAGCAGCACACCAACACTCAAACCGCCTCTCGAACGTCACCCAAGAAGAAATCGAACTTCTCTTTTGCTTGCAGGCGGTCGTAGCTCAGGCAGGGCTCAGTTTTCAATTTCGACAGACAGCAGCCACCGAGAAGAAATCGAAAAAAAAAGTTTTCGACTTGGGACCCCTAGCAACTCGAATCTGGATTCTTTGTATTCGACCAAGAAGACATTGCTTGCAAGTTTGTATTCAGAGATGAGCACACTTGAAATCACGACGCGCAGGGCGGAAATTTGCCTCTGGCCCAGTTCTTCAGCGTGTGAACATAATCGGGTCAACGAAACACCCGATTGCAAAGCTGGCTGAGTCAAGAAATCTGGGACGAAAGCGCAGGCGACACTCGCATCTTTCGTCATAACAGCGGCACAAAGGGATTTGTGCGACTGCTCCACACGGACCTTTTGGCAGCCCTTGCCTCTGCTCATATCTTCTCAGTTCTCATCTTCTCTTGCACAAACCTGCACCTCGCGTTCACAGTCGATCGAGGCGGCGCATTTGCGGTCCACTTTACGATACAATCGATACGGATCCACAATGAGTGCCATGCAAGAGTCGAAACCACCACCATCGTCCTCCTCCTCGCGTGGGTCTAGAGGCGGCTCTTCGTCCAATCGCAGAGGAGGCGGTTCTTCTCGAGGTGGTGCAAGCGGTGGTGAAGGTCGACGTGCCAACTTTGGAGGCTCTCTTACACCCTCCGATCCAAACCGCGCTGCCGCTTCCAACTCAAGAGGTCGCTCCAACAACCACTCGAGGTCAAATAGACCGCAAAAGGATCGCCCCGAACCACAACAAGTATCAGCACAAGACCAAGTGGAGCCATTATCTGCTACCACTGCTGTACAAGGCAACACGCAGGATGCTGCGCCAAACGACGATGGCGACGACGAGCTACCGCCCGAAGCCGAGCTCTGCTTCATCTGCGCCGACCCCGTCAAACTCACCTCGGTTGCTCCGTGCGACCACCGAACCTGTCACATCTGCGCCCTCCGTCTCCGTGTCCTCTACAAGAAGGACGAATGCACCTTTTGCAAAGCCACCATCGACCACCTCATCTTCACCTCCAATCCCACCAAATCCTTCTCCGATTTTCAACCTTCCGACATCCCTTACACCGACAAGAAACTCCCCATCAGCTTCGAGACCAAAGAAGCGCTCGAAGAGACCGTCCTGCTCCTCCGCTTCAACTGTCCCGATCCCAACTGCGAGATCGCCTGCACCGGCTGGAAGGACCTCCGTGCCCACGTCCGCAGGGAACACGCTCGAATGGTATGCCAACTCTGCATCTCCAACAAGAAGATCTTTGCCCACGAACACACGCTCCACACCGAGCAATCGCTCGCCGCGCATGAAAAGGCAGAACATCGTCTGTGCGAGTACGACCGTCAGTGGTTCTACTCTGACGACGAACTGTTTGCTCACATGCGCGACAGGCACGAGCAGTGCTTCATCTGCAAGGCCAGCGGAAACGAGGACGAGAGGTGGAAGTATTACAGGGACTACGATATGCTCGAGAGGCATTTCAGGAAGGATCACTGGCTGTGCGAGAACAAGGAGTGCTTGGAGGAGAAGTTCCGTGTCTTCAAAGATGAGGTGGATTACAAGGCGCATCAGTTGGAGAGGCATGCCAACGAGTTGAGCAGTAGGGAGAGGAGGGATGCGTTGAGGATCGAGGCTGGCTTTACCTATGATGATCCTAGCGTGGGCTCAAGCAGATCTGGAGCTGGAGTTGGTGGGGGCAAGAAGGGCAAAGGGCGGGCGAATGGGGGTGCAGAGGCAAGCCAGGAGAACAGAGATGTTCTGGGCGTCTCATCCCTAGCATCCCGTGCACACGTCCCCGGCGCAGGTCCCGCCAACCACCAATCCCGTCGAGCCATGTTCGGATCAGGCCTCACCAACCCCACCCCCGCCGCACCACCCCAAGGCGTCTCTGCCGACCGACCCCGCACCATCACCGACACGCGCTCCACCGAGCAACGCCACCAAGCCTACATGGATAAAGTCACCTCTCTCCTCCAAACCGACTCTCGCATCACGTCCTTCCGCCACGCCGTTCGGCTGTTCAAGAACAACGAGTCTTCGGCACGCGATTTGATCTCGACGTTCCACAGTTTGGTCGGTGAGACAGGCGAGGAGTGCGCGACACTCGTAAACGGAATGATCGATTTGTTGGACGGAGAAAAGCGGGAGGAGATGGGTCGGGCGTGGAACGAGTGGAGGTTAGAGAGGACGCAATTCCCCTCTCTCACCGGTGGTAGGGAAGGCGGGGGAACGTTGAAAAGTATCAAAAAATCCAGTTCCGCGAGTACCGCGGTGTGGGAGAACGTCGAGCGTGCGGCTTCGAGTTCCTCGGGAGCGGGCAAGAGACCGGTGGTGTTGAAGCAGCATTTCCCCAGCTTGGGTTCGGGGGCATCGTCGGGTACGCCGAGCATTCCGGGCTCCTTGGCGCATGCGGTTGCGCATGGATCTAGAGCGTCGGCAGGAGGCGCCAAGTGGTCGGCTGCTCCGGTGGTAGCGAACAGTGCGGTGAAACCGTTTGTTTCGAGAGTGCATTCTACTGGAGGCGGGGGTAGGGGTTTGGCGAGCGGCGGTGGTGCCTTCCCGAGCCTACCCAGTAACAAGGAGAAGTTGGCGTTGAATGCGCACAAGAAAACGTTGTTCGGTTCGGGAAGCAATACCCCCAACGCCAGTGCTGGCGGGTCGGGAAGCAACACTCCTTGGTTGACCGGCGGAACAGGAGGAAGTAGGATCGATGATTTCCCAGAGATCAGCGGTGGTGGAGGAGGAGGTGTGACGAACATGGACGCGCTCAACGAGGCACTGACTGCATCTCAGGGAGGAGCAGCAAAGGGGAGGAAGAAGGGGGTGCAGATGATGAGTTTTGGTGGTGTGCATCGCGGGTAGTCGGAGAGACAAAGAAATGGAGTGTCTCCCATCGCGAGATGTGCTCGAAAGTGTGCGTGTGTGTGAGTAGCGGGGTGGAGCAGAAGAGTGCAAACCGTGTGTGTGTGCTCGGCAGACCCGAAAGAAGCGCATTCCCCTCGCGACAAAGGGACGGAATCCAAACCGGGAGGAGCACCATCAGGATGTGATCCCTTTCTCAATGACGCGCAGGGAACGATGTCGTAGCCAGACTCACAGGCATGACCCTCACGCAAACATTCAACCCAATACCGAAGCCAGTTTGAATAATCACGACCAAGGATACAAATACAAGAAACACCACTCCAACCCTCCTCATCGCTCTGTTCCTTCCATCCACTTTTCACCTTCCGCGCTGCCGCTAAGCATAGATCCTTCCACCACCAGGCGCCACACCGGGGGGCAACCTATCCCCACCACCCACTCTCCCACCATTCAACTCGAACTTCAATCCATCCTCCGCATCCTCCTCGTTCTGTTCCTTCTTCTGCTTCTTCGGCGTTGCGAAATCCTTCTCTCCTCCTTCCCCACCATTCCCTTCATTGGGAACGGCAGCGGAAGGGTACAGATTCGGAATTCCAGAGGTCGTCATGATGCGTTCGAATTTCGACCAGAGCTCCGAAATCGGATGGAACTCTTTTCCGACCGAAATGGATTCTTCGATCTTGCGGTTCAGCGAGTTTGTGTTGCCCAGGATGGATTCGACGCCCTACGTTGGTCGAAACGGTTGAGAGAAAGTCAGTACAGATTCGTCAAACGTAAACGCTTTACCCAATCGATGGAATGGTCATGCTTGAACACCACAGCCCTTCTTCCAAGCTCTTCTGTGGTCTGGTCTTGCCGTTCAATGCCATCGCAACATGATACAACGGCTGCAACAATGACCCTTTCGTACCGCCACGCTGTCTCTCATACCGTAGATGACCATATTGATTTCCCTCCGACCCCCAACCCCGAAGTCGTCCACTTTGTCACCTTCTCCCAACACCCCTACCGCGCATCACCACCTCGCCCTCGATTCCTTACCACCGTGTCCGTTTCACCATCTCCTCATCCTCGCCGCGTCGGTTTTCTGCGCGCTTACCTTGGAGATATCCCCAATCAATCGGTTTCTCTCCCTCTCAAAGAAGCCCGCATCTTGGGAGTGATCGTCTGATGAGTAGTGTGAGTCCATTGTTCTTGCGCTTGTGTTTTTGTTATGATGGTAGTCCTGGAGAGAAACGTGCACGAGTAAAGAGAGATGGAGAGAACAACACTTTTTGTGAGTGCGCATGACACGCGCGCGCGCGTGTCCCCGGGGGGGAATTTTGAACCAGATCAACACTACTCTAATCAACGCGAGAACCCCACCACCCCACACGCGAATTCTCATTCGTACGATATCATCCCCCTCGCGACTTCAATCCCTCTTCATCCTCCATACAGTTTGCTTCTACTTACTAGAACCATCCCCAAGATACATCACAACTTTTCACCTCGAAAAAAAGACCATAACTTCAGAAGAAATCTGTATTTACCCGCTGACAAAGGAAAAGAGTTCTCTATTCGTAGACTAGTGCTGCCCTACCCAAACCGATCGTGATAGCTCCTACCTCCACCCGACGACGGTGCTCCCATCAACCGCTGTTCGTGACTGTTCCCTCCCGACCTCTGCCTAGCATGTTGCGTCTGTCCAAGCGCCGACGAATGTCCATACACTTGCTGCCCCTGCTGTTGTCCGGCAAACCCTTGCTCCGACCCCCCACGCATCAGACTCGCGTACTCTCCGGGACTAGGCGTACGCTCCATCTCGTAGCTACCCGGTTCGTACCTCCCTCCAACCCCAACACCCGGCGCAGGAGCAGGTCTCACATAGGCGCTGTACCGCGACGGAACCTCGGGCACCGCAGGTGCATTTCGATTCGCCGGGAACATCCCCATCTGCGATAGCCGGTTTCGATTCACCGCCGACGGGTACTGCGGTTGCTGCTGCTGCTGCAGAGGCTTACCGCGCAAACGGAAGGCTTTGTCGTCCCAGCCGGTTTCGAGCATCTTCTCCATGTCCTCCGTGTCGATGATGACCTCTTGGTCGCCCACCCAGACAGAGTGGCGGACGATCTGCACGGGTGGCGGGAGAGATTCGTCGTATCCTCCGATCTGGTTGCCCCACTTGTCGTCGTCAAAGTCGCTCACGGTGACCGTGTCGCTGAACGAGTCGCTGCCGCGGCGAGACAGCGGCGTTCCTGCTTCTTTGCGGTCCGGATCTCCGTCGGAGCCCGCGTCGTTGTGGAATCCGCTGCCGAACTGACGTTCCAAATCGCGGCGTCGTTTCTCCTCGCGCTTCTTCTTGCGCAGACGCGATCGCTCCCAATCCTCCCACCTTCGAAGCGGAACCGCGTTCCCGGTGGCAGATCCACCTTCGTCGCCGTGGCCCGTCTGCTTTGCTTCTCCCTCCACCTTGCGCGTCTCTCCCCAGGAAAAGTCGTCAAAGTGCCAGAACGAGTAGACGGGCAGCACAAAGTTCCACACCGGCAACGCCACCAGGTAGATCAACATCCACAGCACGTACACCACCTTGCGCGTCGCCAGCAGGATCAGCAGCGCAGGCATACCGATCACCGCCACCAGCAGCATCAGCGGGATCGCCTCCGTGAACGAGTGCGGTGGATTGATGCAGTACGTCACCACCAGCGTGTACGTCAACGCGATCGAGATGGGCAAAACCGCCGTGCCGAGAAGATCCATGAACACAACAAACTGCATCGAAAAGCAAAACGTTCCGCACAGATCGCGCACCAGCACCAACTCCATCAGGTTGTGGATCGTCGAGTTGATCCATCGTCGACGTTGCGACAGCAGCATCTTGAACGTGTGCGGCACCTCGGTCTTGCACCGCGCTTCGGGACAAAACACCATCTTGCGATTCGGGAAGGTTCGCAGCAGTGTCGTCGTCAGAAATCGATCCTCTCCCAGCAGCAGCAGGTTCTTCTGGTGCAGCGTCGTCACCACGCTCTGGCTGTACTCGCGCGTCACCTCGGGTTTCACAATGATGGGCACCCAGTCGTCGTCCGTCTGCTTCCTCGCCTTGATGCGGTACATCGAAAAACATCCGGGAAGACACGTGACACCTCCGAACACCGACTCGAACGCCTTCGCCTGGTGATGCGAGATGAAGTACTCGTACACCTGGATCATGGTGACCCAGCTCTGCGTCTTGTTGGCGATGCGCGTCTCTCCGCACGCGCCCATGATCATGGGATCGCGCATCATGCAGTTGGTTAACGTCTTCATCGACTTGGGATACACCATCGTGTCGGCATCCACCATGAGGCACAGCTCGAAAAAGTCGGGCGTAACGCCCATGAGCGTGTGCACCTTCCGGAAGAGGTCGTAGTCGAGCGGCGTCATGCGGTCGTTGTACGTGACGCGCTGGAAGAAGTTCATCAGGATCATCTGCGAGTCGCGCTTGCCTCGGTTGCCCGGTTTCGCGTCGCCGGCCTCTTCGGGCGAGCCGCACTTGACGACGACGACCATGGGTGTGCGTCTCCCGCGCGCGCGCGTGTAGTGACCGGCGTAGACCATGGCCATGTTGTGTTCCTTCTTGCCCGCTGCGATCGAGACGAAGCTCATGGGCGTCGGAGTGCCGAACCGCGGGTCGGCTTCGAGGAGCGAGACGCAGACGTCGGGCGTACTCATGGCTTCGCCCGATCCGGTGACCATTCCGTCGGCGACGACGAACAGCAGCTTGCGCTGGTCCGAGTATTCCGTCTCTGCGAGCGAGGTGAGCGTGGTCGAAATGCCGTCCTCGTTCTCCGAGTAGGCGGTGACGAGGCAGACGACGTAGGGCTCAGTGCCGATGTGCTGCACAGAGAGGCTGTCGGGGGCCGATGGCGTGGCAGACTGGGTCGAGTCGCGTCTGCGTCGTACGGGCTGCGAAGGCGGTGGGCGCTGCTTGTTGGCCCAAGGAGCTGCGCCGGACGAGTTGACCGAGACCATGGCGCCCTCCGGGAGCACGTTGGGAGCCACCTTGCGCTTGCGAGAGGGACGCGGGGTGGACGACATCCTGCCAGCCATGAACCAAGAGAACCACACGGCCATGAAGAAGCGGATGAGCACGATGGCCAAGATGACGACAAGCGAGCAGTAGAGGACGAGGTTGGAGATGAAGCAGCCCGGAGTAATCTTGTCGATGCGGCCCGCCTGGTACTTTTGAACCAGACACTTGATGGCGTTGCGTGCGGTGGGATTGGTGTAGAAGGTCATGGTTGCGTCCCTGCCACCTTTGAGGCTGCTCGCAAGCTGCTGACGGATGGCAACATCGACCACGTCGCCGGCGATGGGGCTCGGGTTGGCTCGAAGGTACGGTGTCATGTTGAGTACGGCTCCATCGAGGACCATGAAGTTGGTAAAGTTGCCGGACTCGATGTCCTCCCAGCCATAGCCGATCCTCCTCGTCTCGTTGGTCATGCCGTACTGTGCGAACGTGGCGGGGGCGAGCGTGCCGAGCGGGCAGCTGGTCAAGGCGGTGCCGTTGAGAGCGACACAGGTGGGGTCGGCAGCATAAGCAGCGGTGGTGCCTTGACACGCAGGGAAGTCGGCGGAGGTGGTCCTGCCAAAGAGGGACGAAATATCGGAGCCGGGCCTGGATGTGGACAGGCTGAAGAGGGAAGGAGCTTCTGGCAAGTGATGCGCTTGGGCGATGTCGAAAGCCCAACCCTGAACGCCGAGGATGGCGCCACCGGTGCCGATTCTAGAGTAGGTCTTGGGCGAGTTGCTGGAAGCCGAGGGACAGAGGGCAGCGTTGAGACCCATGGTGATGAAGCCGATGAAGCCACCGAGAAGGATGGCGAGAAAGACGAGCGAGACCTTTTCGCGCCATGCCTGTCTACTGCCGGTATCTTTGAGTCCACAGCAGGCCATGAGGACGGGACTGGGAGCCCAAAAGGTGACTACGAGCGAAAAGCCGGTCCACCAGGAGAAGCCGGATTTGGACGAGGAGGCGGCGGAGAAGCCAGGGCCGCCGCTGGAGGGATTGATCAGAGGGACTTGGGGCTGGCTCCTCTCGGGACGCGTGAGGGTCTTTGCACGGGCGATGCGTGTGGGTTGGCGGAGGGGAGGCGGCGCCTCGGTGTGCAAGGGTATGGAGGTGTCATTGCGCTGACCCGGTTTGCGAATAAAGGTCTTTGTGAAGGTTGTGTTACGCTGCATGCCCGGCATGTTGGCGAGCTACGATGGCTGCGAGCACAGCATGCGCCGACGAGAGACCCGAGTGAGTGTAGCGGTGCGAAAAGCTCGAGCAGGAGCAAGAAAGCGATATTTTCGGTGGAGACGCGAGCAAGCGGCACGTCTGGGTGCGTGGCGAGGATTGGCAGCGCGAGAAGCCAAGGAGGGAGTCTTTGGAGGAGCGTAAGCGAGAGTGGGCGATGGGTTTGGATGGAACAAGAGGCCAAGTAAAGAGCGTGTTGAGAATAATGCAGACCAGCCAGAGGTGGCGGATGGAGGGTGGGAAGTGCAGAGGTAGAAGGGAAACGCCAGGGAAGAAGAACAAGACAAGGCAAAGCGCGGCGAAGTCTGCGAGTGCGTCGGTTGTGCAATCGATGCGTGTGCAGAGGGGAAGCTTGATCGCCGGCGATCCGCAGTGAGATCCAAAGGATGTTATTTCGAGAAGAAGCGAAGCCGAATACGAATACGAAGATGTAGATGGTAGGGGTATGATGGGAGTAGGACGGGAAGGAGGTGGTGGTGTGCGATGCCAATGGCGACGAGGAGGAGGAGGACCAAGGTGAGCAGGCTGATGCAGCAGCAGCAGCAGCACCGAGGCGGAGCAGCCGACAGAATCTCGACTTGAATGCCGAGCAGCGAGAATAGTGTGTGTGTGCGTGTGTGTCAAGCAGGCAGGCAGGCAGGTTGCCGCTGTGCCAGCAAGGTTGCAAGCGAAGTCAAGCAGGCAGCGGCACTTCCGATTTAGCAACTTTTCTCCCCCTTCTTTCTCAGAAGTCACGAAAAAGAGAGACAGACACAGGCGCAGGCGCGTGTCTGCGTGTGTGTCTCAGCTAGGAAAAGGGGGGCGTCGGGGGCAAGGAGGCCAGTCTCGAAGGTCGGAATTTGCAAGCGAGGCGTGCAGCAAGAGACGTGCAGCTCGAACTTTGGAGTAGAGCAAGGCCAGCGAGCCTCGCTCGGTGTGTGCGCGTGTTAGTTTCAGATTTTGACGTCTTGCCAACTGCGCGCCTTTCGACAGGCACGACTTGGCGCAAGCAACTCTCTTGATCGGAGGATGCGCACGTGTGGGCAAAGCAGGACGAGATCGAGGCACAGCGCCATGTAGCGATGTCATGATCTTGATCGACTGACAGATCCAAGGCAGAACGCGGTGAATGTCAAGGAGAGGCGAGACAAAGGGGCCATCAGCTCGGATGAACAGAGCACGACGCCGACGAGTGCGTTGCAGATCATCGTCCCACTGTGTTGCTGTCAAGCAGAGTTGAGAGCTCAGACAAAAAGACAGGGACAATCATCGAGCATTGACTGCAACACAAGAAGCGGACGAGCGGACAATCGGGAAGAGCAGACGGCAGAGCGAAATACCGTACAACTAACAGTACGCACGTCTGAGGATGAATCGCCGGAACGGAGCCTAGAAAGTCTCGATGCCTCGTCAAGCTTGCATTTCGCCGGCGACAGTCGCTGACCAAGCCAAAGAGCGCTCTTGACAGCGAGCAACCAACGAAAGGCAACCATGTCGGTTGGAGTTCCGACTGGTTCGGAGAAGGATACACATCATTCCCGAAGGCGCTGCGGTACGGTGTTGCCGACGGCCAAGAGGCGGAGACGACCGACGCTCAGACTGCTGGCCGTGTTGCAGTGCCCGACTCGGCGTTGTGCTGCAGAGCGATCAAGACGCTTTTTGAATGCGCTGGATTTCAGAATTCGCCGAGCCAACCAGTCAGCCCAGTCAAGGCAGCTGCTGCACATTCATTCCAACAGTGTGTGTGGCTCACGAGTACGCCCGCAGCTGTCGAAACATACCAACACGCTCTGTGCAGCCAGGGCAGGGCAAACCACCATGTCGGTCACGGCGATCCATTCGTTATGCGACCTCCTGCTCGCGTGTGCTGATGCGCATGCGCAATCAATATGTCGATCGGTATTTCTTGGCTCTTTCTTTTCTTTCTTCCGCCAGCGAGAACATGCGAGCTTACCGAGACGTGACACGAGGGCGAACTTATTGGACTCGTGTGGTATTGTACATCCGACCATTGAGCGCCAAGTCATCGTGTTAGACCACAATACAGAACATCGGACAACAAGCCAGGCCGTGCTTCGCTGGACCATCGCTGCTTGTCGCCAACAACGAGCACGATACAACATGATCGTGTCATCCTGTCCCTTGCTGGTTGCATTCGCGACCAAAATGAGCAACGTGACGGGACGTGGTGAATGGCCGAGCTGGGTGGAGTCGCAGACTAGGGCTTGGTACGATCAACGACCAAGAGCTTCAAATGTCGGCCGAAATTGCGGAGACAAAGTGCGACGTCGTCATGATTCTGGCTGGCGGGTGTCGCAAGGCAAACCAATCTGCCCTCGAAGATCGAACAGCGCGCCTCGGAAGAAGTTTCGAGACAAAAGGTCCGCCCGCCGCCGCACGATCGTGACAGACATTTGACAGGTCTCGTGGCTGTGGCTGAAATTACGGAAATAGATCAAGTTGTTTCAAATGAATGCACTGCTGCCAATTGCCCACCTGCAGCGCCGCACACCGTTAGCGATGGATGGACCCTGAACCTTGAGAACTGATCAGTGGGTTTGCTCTGCTCTTGTCCTCGCTTCCCCGCGCGAGTTCTGTGCGTTTGCACTTTGTCGGCCTTGAGGCGCGAACCAAGTCAAGTGAACCCGAATTGGTGTCTCTCGATCGCCACCGACACCGTTCGCTCGGTGCGTTGACGTACATTGTTACCGGCCATGACGGTGCCGTACGCCTGCTGCTGCTTGTCAGCTTGTGGAGAAGTGCATCTTTTGGCCAGCTGGCGCGACCGTGTTCCTTCCGTCATCGCCCTCGAGCTCAGGTGCCTCAGAATGTATTTACCCCGTATGGTGTCGACTCGAGTGGTGTAGCCAGAGGGCGTAGAGGAGGCAGGCCAAGAAGCCGGTAGCAACAGCAGAGCGGGACGCGCTCAGAAAAAGCCAACCCGTTGGCGGACAAGTCAGGGTCCGACTAGGGGTCCTTTGTCTTCGATCTCGTGCATTTCGCAGCGGATCATCCTCGCTGGCTTCTTGTCCAAGTTGCACGAGGCAGCAGAGCACACAGATTGGGCAAGATAGGGTCCTGGTGCAATTTTTGTTTTTCTATTTTTTGTTCTCCTTTCTCCTGCTGGCCGTTGACCGGCTTGCCTCCCCTTATACTGAGCAGATCGCCCCAAGCTGATGGTAGGTATGCATACGTTCTCTCGTGCTATGATGCTATAGCTGCAGATGTGATCAATGAGGTGGTCGACGGGGTGCCACGGTGGGGAAGCGCAACGGCCGACGGTCGGATGTGGCGATACCGAATTGATCAATAATCAGATTTCGATGCGTCTGTGGTGTCCAACGACACGGCTCGTGTGCCTTGCGGTACAGACGTCTGTGCAATCTGTCACTCTCAAGTCAAATCACAAGTTGGACAGGGTTCGCGAATCTGTGTTGCATTTGCGGCTGCTGCTGCTGCTGCTTCGTCATGCACTCTTCGACCCTCTTCCATTCTTCTGCGGCTCGGCGCAAGTGTCTCCTTGTGCCACTTTGCTGCTCCGCCTCGAACCTCGCTAGCTTCCTGTCAGTCTTGACGCACATTGCGGGTCGCACCTCTGCTTGATCCTCGACTCTCTCCATCGGTTCTTCCGTCGTTGCCCTGTTCGACAGCGCCGCCGTTGCATCCAAGACCATCATCATCACCACCACCATCATATACATTCATCACTTCGTCTTGGTTCTTGTCTCGGTCCATTCAGTCGCTTCGGAAACACCCAGTCAAAGCACAACGCCGTCCTCGCCAACTTCGAACCTCCTTTCAAGACTCGTGCCTTTCGATCTCCCGCTTGCATACTTTCGCGTTTGGCGTGTCACACCATCTCACCTCGTCGTGTGACCCAACCATATATAGCAGCAGCATCGTCGTCTTCGTCCTCTCGTATCGTCAGCTCGGATCTCGGCTTGGCCAAATTCATCTTTCGTCGATCCCACCGAAGTGCACCCGTTTGCATCTCGTCCTTTCACGCCTCAAGCCGCCGGCATCCTCTCACTCTGGGACTTCTCTTCTTTCTGTGCCGACGCAATCGCCCTGCGCTAGCCATCTAGACAGTTCCTTCCTTCTCTCCTTTGACACGTCCATCCTCCCGCTTCACGCTGTTTGACGGCAGACTCGTGGCTCACTGCCGGCTTGCTACACGTCAGCACAACTGCTCATCTGGACACGCACACAAGAAAAGATTATGACACGATAAGACCTCTGTAGCATACACTTCTTCCGTCATCGCTCCACTTCTGCTTCAGGCTTCGGAGCAACACCAGCACCAGCATATTGCGGCCCATCTACAGCCTCGAGTACGCTCTCGCCCCTTCCAGGCAATCCTTGAACCAATTCTTACCGCTCTTGCGCAACCCAAGCTCGACCTCCGGCACTCGTATCCAAGCATGGCGCAACCTGCAGTCCAACCGCCCTCGCTCTCGTCGCCTCCGCTTTCCCCTCCAGCTCGCGGTCTGCCCGGCATGATTCGCACGCCCAGCACAGAGTTTAACGCAAGGTCTCCTCCCCTTTCAAACGGCGTCAGAAAGAGCCTCAAAGACGCCAGCGCTTCCCACTCGCATCGCCAACAACCACGTCCCCGTCCCACGTCCAGCAGAGCGACCTCCACCAACGCGCGGCCCTCCAGCTCCAATGGTCATGATCCTCATCATCAAGACGGCGTCGAGGCTGCCAAACACCCTACAGTTGCACAAGCACCCGGCGCGAGCTTTTCTGTCGCAACAAAGCCCCAAGATCGAGATCCCAGCCTCCTCCGAAGGCCGCCGTCGCAGCAGCAACAGAACGGCTTCGATGGCCTGAGCAGCTACCAGCTCGACCACAACGGCCGCATCCCAGCCAACGACTTCAACTACGTCCAGCGCGACAAGCTCGTTGCAAGTGCACAGCAATCCGCCATCCGCTCTGGTAACCTTCACTGGGTTGCCCTCATGGATCTCGCCCACCTTGCTTCCCAGCACCATTTGAGCCCCTACAGCGCCATGAAGTTTGGCCCACGCGGCTCCCCCTTCGCATACATTCCAATCACGCTCCAGCAACCCGAGGTGGTCAAAAACACCATGAACCGGCAGAGGGAGGAGGAGCTCCAGGCAAAAGCATGGTTGATCGCAAAGCGAGAGCGCAAGCTCGGACGCTTGGCAAACGGAGCAGATGTGCGCATGGACAGTCACGACGACCTGCCCGTGCTCAGCTTGCCTGCCGATATGTTCCTCACCAAGTCCGCGTCGTCCAGCATGCCGAGTGTCGGCACAAAACGACCCGCCTCCCTCACCACGCCCCCCGAGACACGCGCCAGCAGCATGTTGCGAACAAAGCCTCAGCAGGTGGAACGCGACCTCAACGAGGCCATGACCGACTCCATGCACTCTTCCTCGGATGCGGCTCCTGTGGAAGTGATGCCGCCCTCTTCGGGGGAAGCATCGTCCTCTTCCGAGGACGATTCCGTCCTCCCTGCCAAGCCCGATCAGGTCGATCTCTCGAGCTTCAATCGTTCGACGAGGATGGTTGAGATTGGCTCTAGTCCCGATGACAAGCCCGCGAAGAATGGTGTCAAAGGCGAGCAGGGCACGCACGAGGACGGCGTCGCGGACGAGTTGATGACGAGCTCCCAAGCCGGAAGCAGCGTGGAAGTGGGGGGACCCATGGACCAGGAACGGGTCATGGCGCAGGAGATGGAGCAGGCGAGCGCCACCGACAAGCCTGCCCAACCCAACGGTAATGGCGCCTCGAAAGACGCTTCGCTCGGCCCTCTAGTCCACAGCACCACCCAAGGCAACTCTACCAGCGACTCGACCGGCGAGCAGCAACAGCAGCAACAGCAACAGCTTCAGCAACATCAATTGGCGATGAAGACCTCGGACACGCATCCCATCCACATCAGTCCCATCCTTCCGGACGAGCTGCTGGCATCCGTCGGACGTCGAATTCGCTCCACCGCCGAGTCGCAGTTGCTTCGACTCGAGTTGACCGCTTCCGGCGAAGGCACCTCTTCCCAGCAGCAGCAGACGTCGCTCACCGAGCGCTACTTTGAGGACCACTCGCGCGAACAGATCCAAGGAACTCGACTGATTCGACTTCGAAACATGCTCGATCTGCACTCTGTCACCTCGACCGATCCCAGCGCCAATTACCTGTCGCAATCGCAGCTTGCCGAACAGGCGGCGAAAGAGAGCAAGTTGACGCTCACCGACACCATTTCTTCCCACAACCAAGGCGCGATTGGGAATTTGCTGCTTTCCTCATGCCCGGGCAAGAAGGTGCGTCTATCGGGACCGGTTCGTGGGCGAGGCGCCATCTGTCGAGATCTTGGGTTGGATTTGACGCGCATCCACTCTATCGGCGTACGAGCCGTGGTGTGCTGTCTTAACGATGAGGAGTTGTCGTTCCTGGGAGCCCCGTGGGAGGAGTACGAGCGGGAAGCGGATAGGCTAGGGTTGGACGTGTATAGGTTGCCTATGGCGGAGGGTTTTGCACCGACCAACGTGGAGGAGATGGATGCGACCATGACGTCCATCGTGCAGGACTGTACGTTGAAGGGCACGAATGTCTTGGTGCATTGCAGGGGAGGTGTGGGCAGGGCCGGGTTGATCGCGTGCAGCTGGTTGTTGAAGATGGGCTTTGTAGGTGAAGGGAAGGGGATGGAAGGGTTGGAAGAGGGGCAGAAGTGTAATGAGATTGTGGAGCGCACGACGACGAGTGGCAGTCACAATTTGATTGCCGGTGAGACAGGGAAGGATGGTGATGATCTTTATGCAACGAACGGCAGCGGAACAGTCAGCGGGAAACAGGAGGACGAGCTACACTCCCCGAACAGCAACGGAACAGTCAGCAAGGAGGACGGCTTGAGCGAGGAGCAGGAGGAAGCCGAGTGCGAAGCCATACTGAGCACCGTCAAGAGTTTGGTCGAGACGATCAGGAGGAGAAGGAGTCCGAAGGCGATAGAAACAGCCGAGCAGGTGCGGTTCTTGGTCGAGTATGTGACGTTCTTGCACCGGCAGGAGCGGTTGAAGGCGAACAGAGGGTGAGCACTTACAGCATCGAACTTGTCGTCGTTGTACTCAGATTGATGTGGGTTTGGCATCATCGCCAAACATCATTATTGTACTTCTCTGAAGAGTAGGACGCCTGACAGGGCGCATCACACATCAAAACTTGTCATCATCGTCGTACTGCATCAAAGTTTGAGTCGGCTGACAAGGGGATATCACACATGAATACGCTTTGCCATCGTCGTTGTACTGCTCTCGAAAAGTTTTGACTTGTATGATGTGAGAGTGTATCGCAGTTGAACTTACACCTCGCTGCTGATACAGGTCGACGCAAATCATATAATCCCCTTCCCCCTCGCCATCACCACCGCCTTCTCCACAGCTCTACTCGTTGGCGCCAACAGCCCTTCCACCTTCGCCTCCAGTACCTCATCCACCCCCCTCCCCGCTTCCTCAAACACCTTCTCCACCTTTGCCCGAAACTTGACCAGGTTCAACGCCATCTTGCGCGCCTGCACCAGCCTGTTCTCCTCCACCTCCCTTCTCCTCTCTTCCGTCTCTGTCGACGAAATAGCACTCCACATCCCGCCGTCAGCGTCGTTGTCGTCGGTGGTGGGTGCGATCGAATTCCAGAACTGACGCAGAAACTCGGTGGTGCTGGCTTGAAGCGAGGTGACGGCTTTCTGCGTTGGCTCGGGCAGGGTTTTGAGATCGGAGGAGGCGGATTTGGGGTTGATGGATCGCGAGCGCAGGTTGGACAGCATTCGAGCCATGGAGGCTTGAGTGCCTGAAGACAGAGGTTTGAAGCTGCCTAGCGCAATACTGGTGGGTAGGCTGGCGTTGAACTTGTCGACGTACTCCAGATATTCGGCCACCGATGTCGGCATCACCTCGGCATCTGTCGTCTTGACGGCGCTCGAATCGCCCTGACTGCCCTCGAAATACCCTTCCAAGTTCTTGACACTCAACCTCCTCTTATCCGTCTCCTCTTCTTCATTCAGATCATCAATGACGATGTCCTTGTAGTAATGGTTCTTGATCCAATCCTCGCTCTCTTTGCCCGCGTCATCATCGCCATACTCCTCGCCCACCCCACCGACAACCCTCCTCGCGATCCCCTCCTCCTGCTCGCCCAGTGCATCATCCAACAGACTCTTGCTGTGGTCGTTGAACCTCCTCATCAACGGCAACGTCCTCCTCTCGGCACCACCCCTCATGGTCCAATCCTTGCCATTGCCCGTCTCGCCATGATCCTCCTCCGTCGCACCCAGATCTAACAACCTATCGTGCACGTTGGCCTTCCTCCTAGGCTCCAGCCCATCATCCTCCTCCTCCAGATAGGCATCAAAGATCGGATCCTCCATCACAATGTGTTCGCTAGCAGCACTCCTAGCACTCGTCCTCAACCTGTGGTACAGCCTGCTCTGGAAGTACCTCGTCCAGAAGCTTCCCTCGTCCAACTTCGAGGGTACGTTTTCCTCGTACGCACGTGCGACGACGGGAAACTGTTCGAACAGATCGCGGATCAATTCCGGCGTGATGCTGAGCTTCATTTCTCCGGCTTCGTTCGGGGTGGGTTTGGGATCTGCGAGGCGAGCATTGCGACCTGCACGCTGTTCGAGCTTGGCACGTTCGGCGCGGATGAGTCGTTGACGATGGGGATGCGACCAGAATTCCGAGTCGGACATGGCTCCGGAGATGACGATGTCCTTGTGGAGTGCGCGGAGGGAGGGGTTGGATTTGATGACCGAGATTCGAAGTTCTATGTCTGTCTTCGCCGGAGGGATGGTTTTGCGTGACCGGGAGGTGGTTGGTGCTGGTGCTGGTGAAGCGGTTTCGGAAGGTGGTCTTGTAGAACCCGTAGTAGTTGCTGGAGCGGATGTATCTGGCGTCGCCGCACGCGTAGCCACAGCAGGCGAAGATATCGCTGCCGGACTATCCGGTGTACCTGGAGTCGCAACTCCATCGATACTAGCTCTGTTCCTCCCCACAGCCGCCGCCAATTCGGTCTTGAACTTCTCCCTGTCCTCCAACGCGGTCTGTTGCGCAGCGTTGAACACGAGCAAAACTTTGGGTTTGGATGCGATTTGAACACCATTTGCCAGCACGAGCATGAGAGCGATCTGCGCCGCTCCGGGTTTGGACGTTTGCAGGCCGGCAATGTCGGCGAATTTGATTTGGAAGGCAGAGACGCCCGAGGTGGAGGATGAGGGGGTCCATTGGAGTGTCGAATCGGAGTGGAGGGAGAGTGTGCCGGCGACTTTGTTGAATGCTACTGCAGCGTGCATATATGATGATGACGAGGAGGACATTGTGAAAGTAGGGAAGGGGGTTCAATGGTCCAATATGTTGTGCGTCGCTGGGATGAGTCGAGTGATGGCTGAGTTGTGCTCAGCGATTGGCAGATATGATGATGCGAGAGCGAGTGTCGGTTGGGCCGCCGCAAATACCATGCGTGAACGTAGCGAGAAGATTCTCCCTGTGCCTCGAGTCGGCTTCTCTTCCGATTGATGCAGTATGAACAATAACAATGTGACGGAAGAGAAGCAAGAAGATTGCTGAGTATGAAGTCTTTGAAGCTCGTGCGAGCCGTTGCGCTTGTGTGGAGGCACGCCCAAGCGCAATGAGCCGATTTTTCGAAAGTGAGAATCGGGTTTCTCCCCGCCAAAGATCAAAAGCACAGCCCTGCTTGCTAACTTGACTGCGTGGTGTTGGTCTGAACCCTGAATCGGAAGCCTTCTTCGCTTGATCCGATCATCAGCTCTTCTTCCTCCCACACCCTTCATCTTCGCTGCTGCTGCTGATGCTGCGGCAGTCTCTTCCCCAAACATGCTATCACTGCCCAAACGACTCTTCTTTGGCGATCAACCCAAGATCGACTTCAAACTCTCGCAACTCGACGGCATCGCTCGACTCTACTCCGAACGTCACATTCCCTACCACGATTCCAAGTACTGGTCACGGTTTCTGCAGTTCGACACCCCGACCGACATCTTTTTCCTTCTGTCACTAGCAGATCTACGACGCGCGAGGAGAGACGCTCCCGAGAATGTGGTCACGCTCGTCAGGGTGATGGTAGCCCACCTCGAGAGTCTGTTGGTGGACCCGCTGTTCGAACCGCCACCGCCGAGAGGTGCGAATGGCGCGAGTCAGGATGGCCTCAGTGCGAGGCTGAATGGGATCGCTGATGTGTCAAAGTGGAAGGTACCGGGTGCATCGCTGATGGGATTAGAGAAGAGCGCAACGGGGGAGGTACAGAGGGATAGGACGAAGGAGGCGTTAAACGTCATTAGGATATTGACGAGGACGCTGCCATCGGTGTTGGAGTCGGAGGACGATGCGTTTGAGCAGCAGGTGCTGTGGAGTCAATCGCCAGATGCGTATGGGGATGCGGAAGCGTCGAAGAGCCCGGCCGGGAGAGCCGCAAAGCGAAGCGAAGGAAATGATGCTGCTGCCAGTACGGAGCACAAGCTCGACACCTCGGCGCAGTTTGTCATCGATGACGAGGACGACGACGAAGATGCATCTTCAGGGACGAAGAAGGACATCGACCACCCCCTCAGCACTCCCGAAGCATCCAACAGCAAGACAGATCCTTTGGAAGACGACGACGAGCCAATACCAATAGCACTAGGCGAGCGCCTCGTCAGACTCGTTGTCGATCTCCTCTTCTGCTCGGGTTTCACCTTACCCTGGACCGAAGATCAACTCGACGAAGCCTCCAGCACCACAAGCCCACGTCGCATCAACTACTCCATCTGGGAAGCCGGCGTCGGCAGCTCGGTCGACCTCCCCTTCACCACCCGTTCCCACGTCTCGAACCGAGTCGAGGTCCTTCGTCTCCTGCTCGTCCTCCTCTCCAAATCCATCTACATCCCTGCCTCCCACCAACACACTCAGTCCAACCCGACCCTCGCATTCGCCATACAGGATCTCGACCGCACCATCGTGCTTCCGCTCCTCTGCAGCCTCATCAACACGGGCATCACCAACGCACGCAATTCCACCGCTGCGTGGTTCACCCTGCCTAGCGTCACCAATCTCGTCGGCGGATCGAACGACGAGGTTCGCAAGGATGTCGTCACTCTTTCTCTTCAGATTCTGGACGTGTTGCTTACGTACGATGCACCGTCGCCGAGGGACGTGGAGAGTGTCAGTCTGAGCACCATCGGCAGACCTCTGCCCGGACCAGGTGGTCAGAACGTCTTTCGTTTCTACTCCAGCAAACTTCATCGATCAGTCGACTTCGACTTCATCTGGACCGGTCTTTCCACCTTCTTCTTCGACCGCCACATCAACTCCCCGACGCAGATCCTCGCCATCCCGATCTCCGGTGCGAGAAGGGTGGAGGAGAGGAGTTGGCAGTTGAACCAGGTAGCTGAGCGGATGATCTTGTTGGAGAGGCTGTTGGGGAGCAATCGAAAGTTCAGGCGGTATGTGTTGGATGATGCGGGGAGGTCGGTGGAGTTGTTGGAGGTGTTGATGTATTTTGCGATTAGGTGTAAGGACAATCTGGCGTTGGGTGGGTTGGTGAGGTTGTGTTCGTTCATGTTGCAGGATGTGACGAGCGAAGAGACGTTTGCTAGGAATCTGGCGAAACCAGGTAGTGGAGCCAAGTTCAATCTACATAACAGACTAGGGATGGTAGCAGGAACAACGGCGATGGATTACCTAGTGCAAGGGGTGTACATCCTCATCGCTACGACAAAGGGTGCGCTATCGACGCTGTACGCACCACTGGTGATAGCCCTGAGCAACACAGCGCCGTTTTGGCGAAACATCGGAATCACATCTTCGACGAAGTTGGTTCATTTGCTCAGGTCGTTCAGTCAACCTGGATGGTTGTTGGCGGAAGAAGGAAATCCGAGGTTGCTGTTTTACGTGTTGGAGACGATCAATTCCGTGTTGACGGTGGGATTTAGGGAGAACGTGAATCTGGTGTATAGTTTGGTTTTAGCTAGAGGATTGGTGGAGGGGTTGGAGCGGTTCAGCTTTCGGAAAGGGGTGGAGGATGTTTGGGTCAAGAGGAGGAGTGTTGGAGTCGACACTAGGGATTGGTTTAAGGGTAAGGAGAAGATGGAAAAAGTTCCACCGACAGAAGGGGAGGAGGAGGAGGAGAAGGGTAAAGGCAAAGAACGTCGAGTATCCACCGAACTTTCAAGCGAGCTCTCCCGCTATTCTCTTCCGGACGTCGAAGAAGCAGCTGCAAAGTACATCGGCAAAAACGATTTTCGACCGAGACAGGAATGGGTCGACTCGTGGAAACCAGGTCTACCGCTGACCACGCCAAGGATGGTCATCGATCTGATCTTGCCCGAGATCGAGCGGATCGCCGCGGGACAAACTCCGACGTCGACGGGGAGTGTGGAGATCACAGGTGGCGATACGGACGCGAGGGTGCTGGCGTGGTTGAGAGAGCAGCAGATGAAGGAGTATCTGCCTCCACCGGAGGGAGGCATCCATGCGAGGGGGTGGGTGTGGACGGATCAGGGATTGGTGTGGTTGAGGAGCTACTTGTGGGGGGTGGTGTATGTGGAGGGGTTGCTGCCGTGGGGGCTGTGGAGTGATACGGAGGTGAGGTTGTTCAGGGTGGTCGGTGAGGGGGGGAGGAGGGAGGTTGGAGCGGGTGGGGCAGCGGGAGGAGCGGGAGGAGTTGGAGCGGTGGACGGGGAGGCGGAGAGGAGGACGAGTGGTGCTGGATCTGAAGGACGGATGTCGACGCCGACGAGCTAGATTCGAGCTGCACCAGTCTATCGATCTTTCAACGATAATTCTCTGTCACTTCGGAACAACACATACAATCACACGCGCAAAGTTGAACATAGGAGACGTCTGAACACTCGTCATTGATACCTTCTCTCCATCCGCTCGCCTACAACTCATCGTGTCCAAACCCACCCACCTTCACAGCATCCTCGAGCATCCCCACACCTCCCAACTTCCACCCGCTCCACAGCACACTCACTCCAAACACAAACACCAACAAGCTCACATCGTTCACCAAAGCGTTGACCAGCGCCAAATACTTGCCCGCCAGTCTCACCGCCATATGCAGGTTCGGGATGGGAAGCATGGCGGTCAGCGTCGAGAGCAAGCTAGGAGGCGCGGGGGTTTTGCGTGAGAAGATGACGATGCGTGCGGCTTGAAGCATCAGTTCGAGCGAGAGGAAGATCCAGAATAGCGGCAGGCCGAAGGGGGTGGTGCTGCTTGTGGTGGTGAGGGTGAGGGGGGAGGACCATTCGAGTGGAGATGGTTGTTGGTAGCCTAGCTTGGCCCATCTGCGTAATGTTGATGGGAAGGAGGAGGATGGGAGCTTGTCGAGCGTTTCGCTGACGCTATCGGGGAGGACGGAGGAGCGGTTTGTGTCGAACAGGGATGATTTGGCGGCGACAACGGCTAGTGCTACGACGAGGACTGCTTGCAAAAGGTCGAAGCATCGTTCTGAGAGAGACTTCGTGGTTGTTGCGGTAGGTACGGCAGAGGAACCACCTGGACCACCCGGGCCACCGGCAGCACCGAATTGCTGCATCATAGCCGCAAGCTGTGGCGGCAAGCCAGACATGTCAGGTTGACCATCAGCACCGGGTGGACCACCCATGCCACCTCCAGCGCCTCCCATCATGGCCATCAACGCCTCCATCGGGTTCTGCTGTCCTCCTTGCCCTGCTCCTCCCATCATCATCGGATCGCCTCCACTTCCGAACATTGCGAACGGATTCGTGGCATCTTCGCCTCTAGGCGGACCTGCTCTGGGTGACAAGGTGGAGATATCCACTTCAAGCGGATCGTCGTCGTCCCTGGCGGCTGCGATGGGGTTGTTGAGCTGTGCCGAAGAGTTGGGAGTGGGGGTGGTGGGGAGGGAGGGGGTGTTGTCTTTGAGGTAAGCGGAGGCTCCTTCTCCACGACCAGTGTTGGTGATGCGAGCGAGGCGATCGGAGCCTTTGCTGAGGATTCGGGCTTTTCGGGCCTCGCGTTTGAGACGTGCTGCTTCGGCTGCGTCGACGGGTGCGGCGGCGGCGGATGCTTCGGGCTGCTCCGACACGGCAGGAGCCGGCACAGGGGTGGGATCGGGCGACGTCGGTGTGTCCGACATGATGATGTGGACCGTGGGAGATGTTTCGGAAAGGTTGCGATGAGGGAGGAAGGAGAGAAGAAGAGGTAGCAGGCCGGTTCGATCGAGACAAATGGAAGGATCGTGCGCAGAGAAATTTTCCGAGAATGAGATGAAGTAGCGACGTAACATTTTAACCCCAAAATTTAACCAGCTCTTTGACGCAATTCAGAAGAAGGTCGGAAAAGCAGCTGCTGTTTGTTGCACGCAGCGATGCAATGGTGACAACGGATCAGCAGCCTCGCGAACGGCTCGATTGGTTCGAACAGCAATTTGTCCAGTCGTCGCACTGCGAATCGCAGCGCGGCAAGGATGACGATGTGACGACTGCAAAAGGCATGGTCCAGCGACGGCGTCTCTGAGCATTGACCACGCGAAACAGCGAGAATCGGATGAAGCGCACTTTTTGTGCATTTTTGAAATAGCACGCTGGAATTGCCTGTCTCTCGCCTGAGGCAGGCACGCGCTCTCTCGGGCTGTGTTGCTTCGGCGTGGAAATGATGGAACCTCGGCGGGAAGGAAATCGGAGTGTTGCTCTTCCCGCTCTTCCACAGTCAATCACGGTCGTTTCGACGTTTCGGGACAGCCTCCGACCTATCAATCACCATCGTTGACCTTCTCATATCCGAGTGAGGGAGATTCAGCAACACAATTCGGCAGGCCGAACAGCTGCGTCCCGCGCAAACATCACCTTGTCAAGCAAGCATCGGAGTAGGATCCGCAGATCGAGAAGAAGCAGCTGCTCAGCTCACCGTCACCAACACCATCATCTCAGGTCCAAACCGGGCCTGTTGAAATCGACGGGCAGGCGCACTCCCTCGCTACCTCCCATCTAAATCCCGAACTGCTACCCACTGTCGGCTTTCTCTCGCGCCCACTTCTCCAAAGCTGCACTCGATGCTACCCACCTCGCGCACCGACAAGAGGTCCTCCTACACCAACATCGACATCGATCAGCATCAAGCTACCACGTCCGCGACCTCTCCCTACGCCGCCACCTCCGCGATCAATTCATCGCAAGACGTTCCAGCGCCGTATCGCAAGCGCTACATCGACAGCCAAGACGCGCTCCTTCCTACCTACTCTCCCCCTGCATCCACCTACCTAGCCCAAGACTCGCCCGGCAGGATGAGTAGTCCAGGCCCCAACGCTCGCCGCTTTGCAGCAGGCTTCGATCCCTACTCGTCCAGCAGCAACGTCGATGCAGACTCTTACTCGGATTCAGCAGCGCTCAAAGCTAAGGAGGCCGGCTTTGCTCCACCTCCGTCCGGAGCGGCCAAGGTCAACAAGTACGACCACCTCATTCCAGTCCACAAGCAACGCACTCCTAACTTTGAGCTCATAGCATGGACTATTCGCCAGGAAGAGGTCATCGGTCTCATCTACACCATCCTCTCGCTCGTCACTCGACTCTGGGGTATCGGCAACAGCAATGTCGTTGTTTGGGACGAGGCTCATTTCGGCAAATTCGGCTCGCACTACTTGCAGCAGGAGTTCTACTTTGACGTTCATCCTCCTTTGGGCAAGATGCTCGTGGGTCTTGCCGGTCTCATCAGCGGCTACCGCGGTCAATTTGAATTCAAGTCCGGGGAGACGTACCCCGCCGATGTCAACTACATCGGCATGAGGATCATCCTCGCTATGTTTGGTGTCGCCATGGTGCCTCTGGCGTGGTTCACCAGTGGCGGTCTCAACTGGAATTGGCGCGCACGTCATCTACTAACGATCATGGTCTTGCTCGACAACGGCTGGCTCGTCATCTCGCGCTTCATCTTGCTCGACTCGATGCTCCTCTGCTTCACTCTCACCACCGTCCACGGTCTCGTCAAATTTCTGCAGTACAAATCGACTCCCTTCTCAAAAGGTTGGTGGTTCTGGCTTGCTTTCACTGGCGCTTCCATCGGCTGCGTAACGTCAGTCAAATGGGTCGGTCTCTTCGCCACCGCCCTCGTCGGCGTTTTCACGGTCGAGGATCTCTGGGAGAAGTTTGGCGATCTGCGCATGCCCGTTCGCACCTATGCGCGTCACTGGTGCGCTCGTATCCTTTGCCTCATCTTCTTGCCCATGACCATCTACATGCTCAGCTTCAAGGCGCACTTTTTGATCCTCAGCCGATCCGGTCCGGGCGATGCACAGATGAGCAGTCTCTTCCAGAGTCACCTCCGCGGCAACGATTTCGCCCTTTCGCCGCCCGAGGCTGCCTTTGGCTCCAAGATCACGCTCAAGAACATGGGCTACGGAGGCGGGCTGCTCCACTCTCACGTCCAGACCTACCCCGTCGGATCGCAGCAGCAGCAGGTCACTTGCTACCATTACCGCGACAACAACAACGAGTTCATCATCACGCCTCCTTGGGGCGAGCAGCAGCTTCCCGCCAATTACTCCTCCTCCGAAGAACCGATCCGCATGCTCAAGAACAACGACATCATCCGGATCGTCCACGATCAGACCAAGCGCAACATCCACTCGCACAACGTCGCTGCACCCGTCACCAAGGAGAACCTCGAGGTGTCCGGGTATGGAGATGCCGAGGTGGGCGACGATAACGATCACTGGGTGGTCGAGGTGGTGGACGACATGGTGCACGGCAAGGTTCCTCGCGGCGGACCGGTTCGATCCTTGACGACGAGGCTGAGGTTGCGACACAAGAACCTCAACTGCTACATGCGCGCCGCCAACGCCGTGCTCCCGCAGTGGGGTTGGAAGCAGGTCGAAGTGTCCTGCGACAAGGAAAACAACCCCAAGGACCAACACACCTGGTGGAACATCGAGAACCACTGGAACGACCGTCTGCCCCCCGGCGATTCGCAACTCTACAAGTCGCCGTTCCTCCGCGATTTCATCCATCTCAACGTCGCCATGATGACGTCCAACAACGCGCTGATTCCGGATGCGGATAAGGAGGATATCCTGGCCTCCAAACCGTTCGACTGGCCGTTCCTGTGGAACGGACTGCGCATGAACTCGTGGGATGACAACTCGATCAAATTCTACCTCCTCGGAAATCCGGTCATCTGGTGGTCTTCATCCTTCTCCCTCCTCGCGTTTGCGGGTACGTGGTTGTGGTACATGATGAGACGTCAACGACGAATCCAAGACCTCTCTCCCACCGACTGGTCTCACTTCCTCTACGTAGCCAAACTTGCGGGTTTCGGATGGATCCTTCACTACCTACCCTTCCTGATCATGGCGCGCGTGTGTTACCTGCATCACTACCTGCCGATTCTGTACTTTGCAGTGTTGATGTTGGTTCATCTGATGGATCATTTCTTCTGGCGAAGAACCACCGCCGTGTACAGCTTTGGCGGGAAAAAAGGTAGAAGAGAGCCGCTGGGGGAGGGAGTGAAGAATGCAGTGTTCGTGGGGAGTGTCGTGGCGGTAGCGGGTGCGTTTTGGTGGTTCAGGGGAAATTCGTACGGTTTCAAGGGTGATATCAGTGGGTATAAGGGGTTGAAGTGGAGGAAAAGTTGGAATATCTACTAAGCTTTCGATGCCTGGGTCGGATGGATATCGAGGGTCTGGAAGAGATGGACAGTGGGATAAGTAGAGGGAAAAAACAAGCTGAAGAAGGTACGAGCTGAAGGAAACCGCAAATCAAATCAAAGATTCCATCCTCTCCTTTTGAAGTCCTGTGTGTGACCGTCTACGTTCAAGTCAAGATTCGTCAGCTGTGATGGTGAACATCTCGACTCCGAAAAGACTGTGCGAAAGAGTTTTGCTCTCTCCGAGCTTCGTACGTTTCCACTCCCTCACTTTCTTTCCACTCGTCAAAACACAAGCGAAAAAGAAAGAGGTCTTGCTAAACACACGATGCACAGCGACAGCAGCAGACCTCGAATTTCTGTTGTGCAGATGCATTGCAGTGGAGGCGAAAAAGTCTATGGATTCCTAATCCACCGATGAACTTTTGTGTGTGTTCAGTCCGAATCGTGCAAAGAGTCGATAGTGATGGCGGATGAATCTCGGCTCGTACCCTGTATCGAGTTCTTATGAATCCTATCCACCTCCGCTCTCCCCTCCGCTCCACGCAGATCCGAATCGTCATTGGTACACACCTCTTCTGGGCGCCCCACCTGCTGCACCCTCGCTTTCTCCCTCTCCTCCCTGAACAACCTCCTATCATCCCATCCAATAAAGCCAAAGCTACACAACACCGCTCCGCTCCCCATCACACTCACCACCCCACCCGTATGACTCCCCTTCAAGCCGTCGATCACCACCGCCAACGGAATTGTCAGACTCAACCCCAACGTCGTGATCAACGGCGAACTCTTCAACATGGCCAGCAGGTAGATAAAGTCGCTGATGAAGGTGATGCACATGTTGACGACTATGCCGGCCCAGATGGAGGGTGACGGGGGTAAGGAGAAGGGTTCGATGCCGGTGTAGTGGAGGACGGGTAGGATGGGCCAGAGGCAGACGATGTTGATGGTGCCGACGATGCCGAACATGAGAGGCATGGAGATGCGATCTTCCGAGCCGATGCGGGTCTTGAGCAGCATGACGTAGAGCGAATAGAGGAAGGCGGATAGGAGAGCTAGAAGGTCGCCAAGCGGTGCATTTGGTGGTTTGCCGAATACATTGATGCTGGATGTAGAGGGCAAAGAACGTTTCCACAACCCATCGAGGATCGCCTCGGAAGAAGGTACGATGCTGTTGGTGGCTGTATCTCGATCAGCAAAAGTGACCGCGGCAACACCCAATGCGGAGATGCAAACAGCACCCAAGCGAGGTAATGTAAACCTATCAACGCCAACCATAGCACCCAACGCCAGGGTGAAGAATCCACTCGCAGATCCAATTGTCGTCCCGCTCGCAACGCTCGTCAATCCCAACCCTGCGTTGATCGCCCAATTCGCTCCGAACCACACCAGCGTGAACTGGGACGCCAAGATGGCGGTCTCCCTCAATGTCAACGGTGGCAACGTCACAGCTGTTGCCGGCAAGATTGGGGTGGAATCGGTGGGACGGACGATGCTGATCGAAGTTCGCGGTCTTCGTCCGTCGATGGAGGATGGACGTGGGACGGAGGTGGATACGAGGAAAGGACGGACGGGTGAGCTTGGCCGTGAAACGGGTGGTGTGCTTGCGAGGAGAGGTGTTGATGCTGTTGAAGAATCTGACTGGGTAGGCTGTTGGAGGGAGGTGGTGAGTCGGATTGGTTTGTGTTTGACACTGGTCGAAGAAGGTTTATTGCCGACACGACCTCTTTGCTGTTGTTCTTCAGCCAATAAGGCGAAGGGTTTGACGATCTGCGTCGCCTCTGCTGGTGCTGTTACCTGCTCTTCTGCGGTGACAGTAGGCACATCGAATCCCAACGTCTTCAACCACTTCGGGATCTCGTCCTTATCATCTTCCATCATCTCTTCCTCTTGTCCTCTCGTTTCTCCCTCCACATCCTGCGATAGCCTCGTATACCTCTTGGGGTCGGCTGAAGCATTACTCCATCTCTTGCGCAACCTGCTGCTGAGCAGATACGGTACCAGGTAAAGCGCAAACGATGAGGTGTTTGCGTAGGTTACGAAGAAGGGTTTGTCGTATCCACCTGTGGTGAGTAGTGCGTTGGTGAGAAAGTTGGATGCTGTCCAGAGAACGACGACGATGAGGAGGAGCAGCAGGCCTTGGGTGTAGGATTTGCGTCTACGATGGGACTGTGTCTCTTGTGCTGACTGTTCGCCGGCTCCAGCAGGAGAAGGGATGGTGTCGACCATGTCTTTTTCCTGGCGACGAGCACGAAGAGCTGAGTTGCTCAGCGAGAAGCCTCGCGTCGGATGTGGCTCCGTTGAGCTGAATCGAGTCGCAGCTCGTTTCGGAGAAGCCGTTCCGATGATGTGACGGTCGCCAAAGGATGGTGATAAGAAGAAGAAAAGAGCTAGCGAGAGAGTGCCTTGCGGCTATCAATCGGCGGCTTGCATTTTTGGGTACAGTCACGAATTCGCAACATTTTTGATTTAATGCAGCCGAGAAGAGGGTTCTCGGCACATATCGCGTGCTCGTATCGTGGGTTGCGAGCAGAAGAAGCAACTCAGAGTGTGAGAGACAACGTGCAGTCCGCGGATGGTTTTGTTTGTTAGATTAGACCGTAGAGCGGCCTTGACCAATGCCTCAGAATCTCGACTTCACCATCACTGACTGTTGGCTTGTCTGGTTGACATCGCATTCAGCTCAGTGGACCTGTCGCCATGACACGAAACCAGGTAGTGTCGTTGAAAGCATCGCGACACACCTCTCTGCACCGGCAGACTGAGGACTAGCATGAGCAGCGTTTTATTTTTGGGTTGAGGGTGTAAATCAGGACAGGAAAAGTCTTGCGGAGCTGGCGGTTGGTGCGAACGGCGACAAAGTGCAAGCCACAAAGACGCCGACGATGTAGATGCCGGGTGTCCGAATGAGACGATTCAGAACGAGCTGAGACCCACGAAAAGAGCCAGGAGGGATCTGGCAATCATTGCGCTGACGCTTTGAGCATTTAGCTGGCGTTCATGATGGCGTTGATGAGGTCGCCGTTGGACTCCTTGAGCGCCTTGACGGCTTTCCTTCGCGAGCAGCTGACCTGCTGCATGACAAGGTCGATGTCCTTTGCGTCGACACCTTCCTCGTCGATGGGCGAGTCGTCATCCTCCTCCTCTTCCTCGGCCTTCTTGTCAGCAGCACCGGCGCTGGGGTTCTGGAGCGATTCGGCGAGAAGACGCTCCTGAGCCTCGGCCTGAGCCATCTGCTGGGCGGCTTGAGCCTGAGCGAGCTGCGACATGTCCTCGGCCTTGGCCTCGCCAAAGACGATGTAGACGTCCGAGTGGGAAGATTTGTAGACCTCGGGCTGGGCGATCACGTACAGGTGCTGTAGGATTAATTGGACGCAGATGGAAGGGTTAGCATGTAGCAAGGGGGAGAGTGTCGAATGTGGGTGCAGGGGAAAAAACTTACACCACGAGGACGGCGCATGGTGACACGAGTGATACCACCAACCTTCTTGAGACCGAGACCCTGAAGAGCCTTGCGGGACTTGCGCTCAGCACGCGAAGCCACCTTGTCGGAAGCGTGGACGTCGGCACCCGCGTCATCGGAGTCGAAGTCCTGGACGTTAAGCTATCGGGGGTGGTGCAGTCGATGTGTGTACAGCGAAGAGTAGGTCAGTGTCTGTACGTGCAGATATAAATGTTGCTGAGCTGTGCTGGTGATGAGACTTACGTCCTGAACGTCGTCGGCGATCTCTTCAATGGTAGCAGACATTGTGACTGCAGGCGTAGGCAATCGAGAAGAAAATGCAAAAGTGTTTCGAGTTGGGTGAGTGACGGGTGTCGAAGATGCGGCTTGTTTACGGTGAATTGCTTGCACTATAGAAGAAGATGCGTACTGTATGAGGTTGATGGGGAATCAAGTTGCTAGAAGAAAGGAAGAGAAGAAGATATGATGTCGGCGAAATGCCTAACGGCGACGACGACGGCAGCAGCAGCAGCAATGCACTCCCTCTGTGTGTGTGTGTGTGCACTTTGGGTCCAATCAAGTGAAGAAGCGCATTCTTCGCAACACACACAGTGTCTGTGCTTCCTTCTGCTTCTTCCTTTCCAGCGCTCAATTCGCGATTTCAAGGCTTTGTATTTCCACCAATCCGAAATTGTATTCGCATCAAGGCCAACAGCCCAATTCACCGCAGCTCATCCTTTTCCCAAATGTTAGTTTCGGTATTGTATATCGGGTCCATCGGGATGCTGATTTCACCTCCACTTGGCAGATTTGCAGGCCGAAGATGGCTGAGCAGACACACGCCCACTCACTTCAAGACCCTGCAGAAGCGACATTCTTGTTGGATCTCCACCATCTTCTTTCGGCAAACATGATGCGACCTCTATTGCAGTCGGGCTCGGCGAGAGTCGCTCTTCGACGTTCGCAACCCCACGCATCCAGCTCAACGACCACGCTTGCCTCCACACGGCCGGCTGTGACGAGACGAGCACTAGCAAACTTGTCCAGCTCAACTACTCGTTCTTCCTCCGTGGCTTTATCTCCAAGCTTAACTCCTGGGATCTGTTCAAAGCCACGACTGACTCCTGTTCGGATATCACAATCAAGGCTTGCCACGACCTTGATCCGCAAACCAGACGAACCAGAGGAACCAGAAGTGTTTCGTGATGGCGAACCCACCATCATTGCCACCGATCGTGCCATTGCCCAGCTCCAAAAGGTAGCAGAGCGAGAAAAGAATTCTGCATTAGCACTACGAGTCGCCGTCGAACCGGGAGGATGTCACGGATATCAGTACAAGATGGAGATCACCGAAGAGATTGAAGACGACGACTTTCAGTTCGAGGTGCATCCTGGCGTTTCCATCCTAGTCGACAGCATCAGTTTGGCACTGGTACGAGGCAGTACCATCGACTACGTCACCGAGCTCATCGGATCCCAATTCGCCATCAAGAACAATCCGCAGGCAAAAGGCGCAGGATGCGGTTGCGGTGTCAGTTGGGAGCCTGCCATCTGAATCTATACACTCTCGCCTTTTAATCTTGTCGAATTCTTGCATGCTTGTACATTATTCATCGTTCCTTCAAGATGCTCCCATGCTAACATGACCACAGCGGTGACTGTCATGCTATGATGATTGTGATGTTTAAGGCAAGAGACAGCCCGCATGTGTGTCCAACCGGACGAGCCGACAATGGCAGGAAATGTGACGGGCGCACAAATGTGCTCTTCTGCCATCTTCTCGAAACGCGCGCGTTCACGGACCAGGCTTCCCTAAGAAATCACAAAATCAAATTAAGCTCCGTTTCGCAGAGACCAACACTTTTCCTTCTTCCTACCACAACTTGCACCTCACCACGGGCAGCATCCCTTTCTCCGTCGAGATGCCGCTCAACTACTCCAAATGGGACAACCTCGAGCTGTCCGATGACTCTGATATCGAGGTCCACCCCAACATTGACAAGAAATCCTTCATTCGATGGAAGCAACGCGACATTCACGACAAGCGAGATCAACGCAAAGCCGAAAAGGATGCTCTCCGCGCAGAGCTCGATACCAACAACGAACTCGCTCCTCGCCTAGACCAGCTCGTCCAGAACACCGACAAGGAGGGATCAGCCTACTATTCCAGAGAGGTGTCAAAACTCAGTGCAGGGAGAGCCGAGAGAGGCAACAAGGATGGTCCGAATGGTCCCACCACCGACGACATGATCCTCAGCTTGTTGCTTCAGATCCAGCAGCACGACAACATCAAGGGAAAGAGCGGCGACGATCTCGATCGGGCCTTGCTTTCCGAGCTCCAAGGTCACAAGCAGAAGCTAGCTGCGAGGCAGACCCAGATCAACTTCGAGTTGGAGCAGATGGAAAAGGAGGATTCCAAGAAGATCACCAGTGATGGGATCAAGGAAGGTTGGAGCTCCGGATACGTCGCCAAAGCCGAACCTGAGCCCCAGACCAAGCCGACCGCAGAAAAGGGCAAGAAGAAGGCCGTGTCCACCATCGAGACGCTCAATTCACCTTCGACCGCCTCAGCCTCGACGTCCGCCAAGCCAACCACCGCCGATGACGACGACGACGCAGAAGACGACGACCAAGACGAGATCCCTGAAGCAGACGATGTCATGCGTCAATTCGCCGACCTCCCACCTTGCGTTCCCACTTCGATCCCCCTCTCCGCTTCCACCCTCCCCTCCAACTTTGACTCCGCAAAATCCCTCAACATCTCCGCCTTCGAAACAGCGCTTCAATTCCTCTCCAAGCACAAGATCCTGCTCTCCCCGAACAACAACACCACCGACTCGCTGCTTCTCGAAGCTTTCAATGCGCAGATGGCATCCAAAGCGTCCGTCGCACGTCGATGCGTTGAAAAGTCGCTCATGATTCAGTACTGTCAGAAACTGGGTCCGGATGGGGTCAACCTCTTCTTCCGTCGAATGGTCGGGTCGAAGGATGCTCGTGCATCCGTGGTCTACCTCAACGATGTGCTGGCCACCTACACGCGCATTCGGGATCGATCCAAGGCGCTTTCCGAACAATCCTCCGCTGCAGGTGAAGAACAGATTCAACTCGTCGCAGAAGACGAAAACACCGTCATCGGGTTCGAAATCCCCGACGGCCCCCCTCCAGACGTCATCGAGTTGGAAGGTGAGGCAAAGGAAAAGTTGAACCCCGAAGACGTCAAGCTTTGGTTGCAGAAGAGGTGGGATATCTTCCAAGGATTCCCGGAGGAGCTGAGGGAGGCTTTGAAGAGTAAAGAGTTGGGGAAGGTGAATAAAGTGTTGGGTGAGATGAAGGTGGATCAAGCGGAGGAGATCGTAGGGCTGTTGGATCAGGCGGGTATTCTGAACTTCTCCAGCGCCGAGGTGAGGGATGAGACTGGAAGATGAGAGACGAGTTTGACTGGAAGATGCAATCACAAGGTATTCACGACTCAGTGACGAGAGTACGCTCTGTGGAGTGAGAGCTTGAGCGTTTGAGTGGATCGTGCTCTGAGAGACGGTCTTGCGTCAGTCGTGCTTGGGTCTGTGACAGTTCGGACGGCTCCAAATGGTATCGACCTTTCAAAGCGTCGTATCGCACGCACACGCAGCATCCACATCCCTTCGGCCGCGGCTGATTAACATCTCGTGACATTTCATCCTTCAGATCCATCCCCTCAGCCTAGCGACTGTCCTGAAAGCCTCCGATTGAGCCATCGCTTCCACCTGGGAATCACTCCAACCCTCCAAGCCACCTTTCCTATTCCCTAGTCCTCCACCATCCCTTGACCCCACCCCGACGACATATTCTGCAACCACCGCCCTCCCTTCGCCCCCACTCAACTCGGAAGCCTTCTTCCAAAACCTCAACATCGCCTCGCTCTCGGCATAGATCACCGATGAAATGTTTCCCAAGTAATCGAGATCCGCTGCGAGTTGCGCTGCGCCGATCTCGCTCAGTCGTGGGAGGGAGGGGAGGACGGTGGTGAGGAAACGCGTGAGGAAGAGTGTGAGCAGCGAATGGAGGTATTGCGATAACACGCCTGCTTCGCTCTCGTCTCCCTCGGCAGCAGGGGCGGTGTTGGAGGTGGAAGGATCAGAGGGTACGACGGTGGTGGAAAACGCCTGTCGATGCATGGACGATCTTTCCGCGGCACCGGATTCTGATGCTGCACCTCCTACCATGGTCGCGTGTCTTGCATGCGATTTCTCGTCCAACTTCGCAGCTTCTTCCTGAATCCCCTTCTCCTTGATCTTCTCCTTGCCCTCGTTGAGACAGAACAAGAGCACTTCGTCCGCGTACCCTTCGAGCAATCTAGGCAAATTCAACATCGCCTCTCCTATCCTTGCCATGGCCTCGGTCGGACTGAGACTGAATTTCGGCATGGCGAGATCGTACTCGTTGATGATGCTCGGATGCTTGTTCGAGGTCCAAATCGGTAAAGACGGGTAGAGTTCGAGTTCGGGTAGGAACTGAGACAGGACGAGATCATGTTGGAAATTTTGAAGTGTCGTCGCTATCGATAGTACCGATGCACGTGCGAGCGGAAGCAACAATGTATCGACCGCGGAGGATTTCCACAAAGCGGTCGAGAGGAGGATTTTGCATTTGCTAATAAGCTCGTGGAGCGTGGCTGTATTGAGCGAAGAGGTCGCTAGAGCTGTGGTGGCGCTCGTGTAGTCGATTGCTGTTGGGTCTGCTTCCCTCGTGGTGGAGGACGGTGAGTTTGCGACGGCTCCAAGCTCGGAAACCTGATATGCGATCGCTTCCTCGAGGCTTTGTACCGCGGCGAGCGACTCTCTGCAGGTGGACAGCGTCTCTGTGGCTTTCCTGAACTCGTTCCAGTCGTTCGAGGTTAGCACCTCGCCTCTTTCATCGTACGTAAGCGCGGCTTGCCTGGCGGTCTCGGATAAGTGCTGCCGGCGGATCCTAGTCTGCAGATTATCGAGCGCGTGCTGAAGATCTGCACTGAGACCAAGACGCGCTCGATGCATCGAGTTCTGGAGCAAGCTGTCGAGCGAGAGAAGGAGTGACGGTGTCGCAAAGGACTTTGTCAAAGCTGTGGAGCGTCTCAGGGCAGCCCTGGCCACCTGGAGTGACACTGCAGACGCGGTCGAGACCGAGCTAGTTGCAGCCGAATCGGACGACTGGAGAGTCTGCAGACGAGATTGCATAGCTTCGGCTTCGAAGGTAGCGAGGCGCGTCTGGTAAGGGAGGAAAGGCTCGATCAGGAGCTGAAGCCAAGGCTTGTCGGTGGCTTCGAGAGCAAGGAGATGGCTGTCGATGGGCACTCTTATAGCACCGCTCTGATCGTCCTGTTGCGCATCCTGCGGCCTTTTCGCTTCTGGCAACAGTGATTGGATCGCTCTCGCGGCTTCTTCGGTGGCCTTGAATGCTTCGGTCAAAGCAGCCAAGAAGGATTCCAGGTCTGATGCGCGTGTCGCTTGTTGAATGCATGCGTGGATAGGAGGATCTAGCCCGACGATCACGCCAGCGGTGAGGAGCTGCATCGCGCGGTTCGGATCTGTGAACAGGGAGGCTGACGCTACACGCTCTTCGCCAAGCAATGCGAGAAGATCACCAAAAAGCAATGTGACCTGCGCCTGGAGCGGCTTCTGACTCGACTCGGATGCTGTGTGTGCCCATCTCGAGAGCAGGTTCTGCGACCGAGTATCGGTGTAGATGCGGAAGAACGTGCGAGCACCGTCCTGGGTGGAAGCGAACAGCTTTGCCATTCGAGCCACCTCTTCTCCGTTTCGGTCGACGATCGCTTGTCGCAATGTGGGTGAGAGGCGTTCATGGACCTTCTGCGTCAAAACTTGGAGCAATTGGCTCTTTTCCTCGTTCGACTTTGTCGAACCACTGAACAGACGTAGCGAGTCGGTGGCCTTGGCCAGCCTATCGACAGCATCCTGCCATCTCTCTTCGCACAAGAGCATTGTGACTTGACTTTCGAGGGTGGACCACGCTTGCGCCTCTCGAAGCGCGTGACGTGCATCGATGAGACCAGCTTTTGCTTTGGATAGTGCCGCAATCCTTGCCAGCGTGACATCTGTGGATGTATCCTTCGTTGCTGTTTGAGCTTGCAGCGACTGTACATGAGCCTGAAGCGCCGTTGCGGTGTCCGACATGAGTCTGAGCTCGATGCTGATCTTGGGGATGGTAGAAACGAGCGAAGTGATGATCTGATCCAGCTCGGTGCGGGAAGCATCGCGTACCGATGACAACGAGAGGGACAGTTGACGCAATGCAGCAGCAGCTCCGTCCAGCTTGGAAGTGGTGGCTATGGGCGAGTCGTCGTCAGAGGCAATGGCGGCGGCATAGCGATCGAGCCAACTTGCGAGCTGAGTCGGCTGATGAGCGCTACGCAGCGCCTCGATCGCTTCCAGCCGCGCTGTTGCGTTGCCAGCATTATCGGACGATCCGTGCTTCTCAGCAGCAGACTGTGAGAGCGCCATTTCGATGACACGGCAATAGAGCCGTTCAAGCTAGATGTGACGAGAAGATCGAAGGTCACGATCAAGGTGAAAGTAGTCAGGGTCTTGACCTTGGCTCTCGCCCACCGACGGGTCTGTGCTCGGCACGTCCGACTCCACTTTCTTCCTGTTCGGCTTTTCCGCGCCCTCATTTCTGCAACCGTGATTTCTGAGAAGAATTTTTGGACGAGGTTGACGAAAACCTCGGTTTCTTCTTGACTCTCACGCCTCTCACCCTTCGATCGCGAACCATCACCCTTTCGTCTCGTCCAAGCGTCGTCCGCAGCAATGTCCGCAGCATTGGTAGCCGGTCCATCGTCGACACCGTCATCTTCGTCGGAAAACACCGACCTAGTCGCTACCACTTTTAAGCGTCTGCATCCCATCTCGTACCTCTCGCGCTTCCTTGACGCTTCCATTCGTGAAGACGGCCGGTCTCTCGCTGCCTTCCGTGATGCGACGATCACTATTGGGTCCATCTCCACCGCAGATGGGTCGTCGTTCGTCCGCATCGGAAACACTTCGTGCATAGCAGCTATCAAGGCGGAGGTAGCTACGCCGCAGCTTTCCCGTCCAAGCGAAGGCTACCTCATTCCCAACGTCGAGCTACCCGCCGTTTGCTCGTCCAAGTTCAAGGCCGGCGCTCCCGGCCAAGAGGCTCAGGTGTTAACGAGCAGGCTTCTGGCTCTGCTCAACAGCTCCAATGTCTTGGATAGGGAGCAATTGTGTATTCAGGAGGCCACAGCAGTTTGGTGCCTCTACCTCGACATCAGCTTCATTTGTTTTGACGGCAACGCCATGGACGCCGCTGTTCTCGCCGCTGTAGCAGCTCTTTCCAACAGTATGTCCATCTTTCCTTGATCGATCACATGAACCCCCATCGGAAGACCCGGCTTGCTGATACATCTCGTTTGCTTCTCGCCCCAAATGTTCCAACAGCCAAATTGCCCAACGCTACGTACGATCACGACACGGAGCAGGTGCGTTGCTCGTCGACTCGCCAGCCCTTGCATCTTGGAGACTTTCCTTTCGCTTCCTCCTTCTCCATCTTTGAGAATCAGCATCTGCTCAGCGATCCCACCGCGTTCGAATCAGCGCTTTCGTCTTCTCACGTCACTATCGCCGTTTCGCTCGACCCCTCCGCCTCATCCGAAACGACCAAAGCAGACCCTGCCGTCACTTTCCTTCAACAATCAGGCCGTCTGTCGACATCCAGTTCCGACCGCAACCAAAGTGCAACTGACCAACAGAATCTCCAGCTCTGCATCGAACGATCATCCTCGAGAGCGATGCAGCTAGCGCTCTTGTTACGCAACGCTCAAAAGCAAGCTCCATAGCCTCGTCTCCTCCCTCCCTTCGGCATTTTGCATCATTCCTGCTGTATTTGTATCGAGCTCAACACGATAGCATTACGATCATTGCATCGACCTGATTGCCCGAGTGGCACACGTGAAGATCATCTGCTCCACGAGTGTTGTTGATCGCGAAGTCGGACTGGGAAGGGAACAGCAGCGAGGAACAGGGATTTTTTCTTTCGGTAGGCACTATTGCGTATTGCGGTACACACAGCCCCTCCGGTGGTCAGTATCCGGCGAACGCTCGCGCTCGCTCGCATAGCTGATGCACCTTCATACCCGCCTTGCTCCCCTTGAGAAACACCGAGTTGCGCCGCACCGTCGAGATGATGCGATCGCGCGTCTTTTGGTCCACCGTCGTCAGCAGCTGCGTCACAATCTGGATGCCATGCGAGGCAAGGCATACGTCGACCAGGGGCGGTCGACGCGGCTGCGAGCTGTGGCACATGGCCTCGACGTAATCTTGCAGGAATTGTCGATCACCCGTCTTGAGTCCGCTCATCACCGCCTTCTGGCCGTACTGTGACAGGGTCAGTTTGGAAGCCGAACGGACGAGGCCTTGCAGTGCGGCTCTGCGTTCGTCCTCGGATCCATGCTCGATGATGTGCTGCACCACCCAAACGCCCCACTGGTTCATGGCGCACTCGTCGAGCTGCTCGAGCACCTCTTGCATGCACTGCGCCTTTTCGGCGGGCTGGGCCGACTCGAAGATGTTTTGACAGATGATGCTGCCCGTCTCCTGTCGAGCCATCTGTGCCCATTGCCCTTTGAGCTGCCTGTTGATCGCCGCAAAGATCTGCTCCCTGAAAGACGCACGGCTCCATTCGGTCTCGAGGATGCGCTGCCAGACGTGGATCGAGTGGCGAGAGGTGAGCGTCTGATCCAGACGAGAGCCGAGCAGTTCTTTAGTGACAGCTTCGCGGATGTCCTCGCCGCCCTCGAGCGCCTTCTGAACGACATGACACCCGAATTGAGACATGGTGAGCTCCACAAAGGCGCCTTGGACGTGCCGAGCGATGTCAGATTCGGCATCGATCGCGCTTTGAACGAGGAAGTTGCCATGTCGATCGTGGGAGAGAGGCACAATTCTGGCACAGATGGCATCAATGATCTCGGCACGTCGCTCGGCACTTGCAGTCTTGAGCTGCTGCTGGAGCAACACGCTCGCTTCCTGACCACGTCTGTCGAGGATCATGGTGACGAGCGCAGACGCAGGAGCGTTTTCGTGTTTTGATGAGTTCACGAGGTGGGCTGGACCTGGCGAGCTGCCGGTCGAGCTGGCCGTCAAAGCGCTGGAGCCGGCAGCGTTCGGGACACCTACATCCAGTGGACCATCGGTGCGAGTCATGTGTCGATACCCCAAAAACGGGACCGGACTGTTGCTATCCATGGCGACGCGTCTGCACAGCTCTGCAGCCGAATCATCGCTGGCCCTGAATGGCTTTGAACCAGCACAGGGAGGCGTGTTCCCCTTTTCGTGAGCAAGAGGCTCGGAAAGACGTCTCTCTGGTGCCCACATGGATGCGGATGCACCGACTTCGCGCGCCTTCATGACGGGCACTGGTGCCACGTTCGACTGGCGATTGACCTCGGCGTAAGCCGACACCGGATCTGCGCCATTCAGGACGCGCTGCAGTCGAGGCGGTGTCGACGTGGGCGGGTGGTGAATGCATTGTGCCGATGCTTGATCCGGAGCCTGACCGCCGGCAGAGATGCGGCCATTGTTGGACATGACAAGCTCCTGTGCCATGCGCTTGAGCGCCATGTTTTCCAGCTTGAGTTGCTTGAGCTCCTCGACGACAAAACCCGGCAGGGTTATCTGCTGCGGTTCAGGATAGACACCTCCAAGCGCTGTATGCTCCGAGGCATGGTATGGACGGGCGTTCTGAAAGGGAAGCGCCGAGATCTGAAACAGATCGGAGTATTCTGAGCTTAGGTCGGAACCATGATCGGAGAGAGGCACGGTGCGATCCTCGCTGAAGACGCTGGATGACATGGAGGGAAAACGTTGGTGCACGGGTGCTGTTGCGTAGGCATGGTGAGCTGGCATTGAGCTTTGGGTTGCTGGAACGGTTTTGAGATCGTGAAGCCACGAACCTTGCGTATCGCCGCCGATCGTATGACGCAGTGAGTTGAGATCCAAATTTCGTGGATCATGGTAACCAAATCGATACCCAGAGCCGTCCATGCCGCGATCTGAATATCCACCGAGCTGGACATGGTAAGAAGGGTCCATAGCAGGTGTATGCGAAGTCGTGGTCGAAGGGACTGTAGGACGAGGCGGCATGTCGTCGCCCTTCGGCGGGTCTACGTTGAAAGCGGCATGCGATGCTGTCAAGGAAGAAGGTGGCCAGACATCTGAGCATGCCATTTGACCGAAGGTGGCACGACGACCCGATGGACCTTGAGCGAGCCTGGTTCGGGCGAGTTCTTGCGACGTTTCCGGAGTGTACGAAATCTTTGGGGGCGTAACTGAGATTTGATCTCGGGAAAAGAAAGACATTGAGGGAGGTGGTAGAAGGACGATTCGTGGTGATAGTTCTGACAGATCCGAGGTTGGACGATGAAGGAGCCTCGTGGATTTGTGTGAGTCAGCGAGCTGGCGACGGGTTCCCGACAGGTGGGATGGTACAGTGATGTTTAAACGAGAGATTCAGCACTATGCCGAAGCAAGGTCGTGATGGGGATCAGCTGGGACGAGGACAAGAAAGCAAAATGTGCGGATGGAAAGAGACGAGTCGAGATTCCGAGGGATGAGGAACAGACGGTGGGACGATGGTAGAGACGAAGAGCGATCAGAAAGCTAAGGTGACCAGTGAAGGTGGCAGTCAAATTCCGGCCAACAGACTTCATCGGAGCAGCTGAGCGTTGTCTTCCTTTTTACCTGTCTTCTTCGGATCCTGCTGCCGACGAAAGACAGCTCTGGACAGCGACGGCTCAGCCGACACGATGCCAGAGGAGCTTGTCTTGGTCAAGAGCCGACTTTGAACACGGCCCTTTTTCGGAAGCAATGCCGAAGACCAGGCGCAAAAGCTGACAGGCTGGCACCAAAGCAGACTTGCCGCATAGTGATTCACCGACTGAGCGATTGCCCGCTGTTCTCCATCGGAGGAGCACAGAATGGCATCATGTGAGTGACGAAGCCACTCGGCCCCGCAGTCGACTCGTTCGCTGATGGCTTGACAGAGGCTGTGCAGCTCTGGGTTTGTTCCGAAACTTGGATAGTCTCTTGGATGTGTGATTTGCGCTTGGTTGCAGTTTCCTCGGCTTCTACAGTCAGCGGGCGTAAAAGGCTCGACTCTTCTCGGCTGGAAGCTGAGTCAGGTCAGCTTGCACAGCAGACTGTCTCCTGCTCGAGCACGTACTCTATGAGGAAGAGGGTTCGACAAGCCGGCGATGCGGTGCGGCGCGGCTAAACCGAGAGGGTGTGATGCAAGTGCGCGCGATGCGATGCGTTGCGATGCGGGGCCGTGCAGTGCGCTTCGTAACAGTCATCTCTCGCGAATGGGCCACCAGCATATAGCTAGCTGAGGCCGACTCAACTGCGCCTTTTTGATTTCGTTGGCCTCCTTCCTGGCACGATTCAGCCATTTTACAGGAGCTCTTACTCCTCCGGCCTCTGACACACAATGACACGCATGTGCGTCTATAGATGCTCTGCCGTGAGCGGCTTTTGGACGGGAAGGCCATCTTGTTCGCTGTCACTCGACATCTCGATGTGCCTATCTTTACGCGGCAATCACGTTTTACTGACACGCGCAATCATCTTTCCATGTAGAAGAGGTTGACGAATCTGTCAATTCAATGGTCGATTGATGTGAAGAATACTCAAGACGGTCGACGGGAGGAGCCCCGTAGAGACGGAACGGGAGCAGCGGCATCGTCGAAACTCGAAGTTCCAAAGACCATGGCCGAATCGATTGTATCCTGCTCCTCCTCGTTCTCGTCACCTTGTCGTTCCGAGTCGCCCTCGTGATCGTCCGACTGCAGCACCGCATCGGCTTCCCTGAGAATCTCTGAGATGGTTCGTTCGTGTTTTCGTCGTTCTCCCGCTGCCGGCGGCTGCCGCGCGCTTTCAGTCTCCCCGTCCTTGTCCTTGCTCCTGTCCCTGCTCCTGTCCCGCCCGAATCCGAGGATGCCCTTCTTCTTCCTCTTGGCGATCGCGTCTGGCGACGTGGAGAATTCGTACGAAGCGCTCCGTGACGGAGAAGGCTGTGACGATGCGTTGGCCGAATCGATGGGTCTCGAGACGTCGATGGCTTTGCGCGAGGAAGAAGTGGAAGAGGAGGAAGAGGAGTAAGACGCTTGACGAGACGACAGACTCGGCTTCTGCGCCGCTGCCAAACTCGACCGGCTCGGTGCTGTGGCCATCGGACTCGTCGCGCTCGTTGCCTCCAGACCGCTGGGGACGCTGTCCCTGTGCATTTCTGGCTCTTGGATGATCGGAATTGCCGAATGGTGATCCTCGAAGCGTGAGGCGATCAAGGCTGCCTGTGCCATTTCCCGCTCGAATGCAGTGTCCTCATCATCTGCTTCCGCAGCAGCTGGAGCCGGAGGCGGCGAAGGTGCCTCGTGCGCGATCTCTTGAGTGCGGTCTCGACCTTCGTTTGTCTGCTCGGAGCCTGATACAGCCAGGCTCTCATCGTGGGAAGCTTGCTTTGCTTCTTGCACAGCTGTCGATACAATCGATGCCCTGGTATCTGCGGACGGTGTTGACGGTACATCCGTCTTGTCTTCTTCCAGATCGGTCGGCTTGCGTTCGTCGGTTCCATCGACATCGACGGATACCCCATTTTGTTCGTCGGCGGTGCTAGACTGGCTCTTCTCGACAGTCGAAGCAGCCTCGGATCCCTTCTGGTCTGCCGCGATGTCGGTAGCCGCCGCAGACTCGGCGGCAGTCGCCTCCTCCTTCGCGTCGCCACTTGGAAGGTGAACCTCTTCGCGCGAAGCCGACGAGCTCAAGATTTCGGTCGAGATTGACTTCTGCAGAGGTTCTTGCTCCGCTGTTGCTGCTTCCGAAGCTTTGTTCTCTGCGGTCGAATCTTCGTTGTGGGAAGTGTCCGTCTCGAATTGCTCCACAAGCAGTCGACTCGGTGCGGCCTCAGCAGGGCTGTTTTGCGACTTGGTCTCTGCGGCCGATGAAAGGCCTAGAACAGTGGCGGAGCCGCTTTTTGTCGACAGAGCAAGTGCCTCGTCGAGCGAGTCAGACTTGGGTTCCAATGGCTCGTCGGTCAGCCCCGGCGTTGTGACGGCAACTGGGACGGAAGTAGCCTCAGCGTCGACGGGATTTTGCGATGGTGGCGGAAGCGCAGCTTGGCTTGGCCCGGTCGAACGGTCTGCCGAGGTATCGTTGTCGGTCGATGCGATGGTGTTGGCAGGCTGCAATGCTGCCAGCTTCTCGTCAACATTGGTGAGACTGGTGCGAGCAGATCCGTGACCCTTGTCCTTAGCCCTACGCGCCAAGTCACGCGCCACCGTCTGGTCCCTCGCCTTGTCCGCTATTGAGGTGGAGCGATGGACGCGATCGCCACCGAGACGAAGGCCTTGTGGGATTGCGCCCTGTTCGAGGAATTGTTCCACCTCGTCATCTGCAATGTCGACGTTGCTGAGACCGAGGGACGCGAAGAGGTCGTCGATGTTATCGTCGCTCACAATGTGCTTCATGCGGCTCTGCTCCATAGCGTCGTCGAGCGTCTTCCCCTGCGAGACGGCATCACGCAGGAGCGCACCGGACGTCTTGCGATTTGAGGTGAGCGCGGCTGCTTCAGCTGCAAGGGCTCGCGTGGATCTTTGCGTTGCCGAGTACCGAGCGACGGGCGAGGCACGCGTACCTGAGCTGACCGAGGATGAACTCGGAGAGCCGGACGACATCCTCTGGTGCGACGTGGTGGGACCCATCTTGGCGAAGCGTAGAGGCTTGATGGCGGCCTCTTTGGACGGCACGTACTTCTTGTCCGGAGTGGTGGATGTGACAGAAGCCGCTGGCAGTTTGCCGATGTCTGCGAGCATCGCGTCGACGTCGGCATCGGTGAGTTCATCCTCCTTGATGTTGAGCGACGAGATGAACTGGTCGGCGTCGGGCTCCTTCCAGCGACCAGCGCCCTCGGCGGCGTAGGGAAGTGTTGGGTATAAGCTGGGATCTTTCGAGCTCACTGCAGACTGAGCTGGATGCGGCGCTGGTGGTGCAGCTTGCGCAGAGGCGGGAGAGACGCCGAGGAAGAGCTCGAGCTCGCCAAATTCGACGGCCTCCTCAAAGTCGTCAAACGAACCCACCCATTCGTTGTTGACGAGGATGCCGGGAAGTTGGGCATCTTTCGCCTTGCGTCGCCATCTGCTCTTGGCGTCGTCGTCCGAGGCGAGGTCGTGGTAGACGTAGGGGATCTTCTTGATGGCGAGCACCGAGGTGTAGCGCTCGTGACGCGTGCGCACCTTGACGTTGGAGAGGATCGAGGTGCTAAAAAGCTCAACCGTTGAACCTGCCATGATGGCATGCGGTCCGAGAGCGGACGAAGCGGCGCACTGGTCAATGCTGTCGGTGTTCAATTCCGGAGACCAAGTATTGAGCGCTGCTCATAGCGTCCAGCCGAGTCCAACGCTGTGGTCTTGAGTTTAGCTTGACATGTCATCGGGTGTCTATCGTTTCATGTCGTTCCTGTCTCATACTTAACTCGACCGAAGCTTCGGTGTTGGCCAGGCAGGACGGACGGACGGACGTGCGTGCGTGCGCTTCACGCCGCGCGTTTCGCGAATCGTTCTCCACACCAACACCAAACGCTCCAAATCAATCCAAAAGTGTCAGACTGGAAGAAGTGTAACACACGCGGGGAGGACTCGGGCGACAGGGTCAGACGTATCGTTGGCAGCGCGATTCGGTTCCGATTTTGCTCTGCAGGCAGCTCCCGGCTGGAAACGCGAGAGGGCCAAGGAATGAATCGGGAGAAACGCATCGAGTTGCCTCCCCCAGCGGTGTGCCGCATTGCCAATCCGCCTTTGGCTGGAGTAGTGACGAGGCAGCACACCGCGTTCCGATTACCAATCCGCTCGAGAGGATTTCAGCAACGCTGCATCCAGGCGAAAATTTCCTAATGGGCTCATGCACCTTGGAATTTTCAAAATCCATTCGGGATGCTTAGAAATTCAACCGGCTTTTTTTACCCTGTTCGATGTGAAATCGCTGCGACTGGGAGGGACGATCATCATCGATTTGGCAAGCCTGGAGCAAGCAAAGGACCGAAGCACTGACGGACGTGCCAGTGCCTGTGCCTCGACTCTTCTTTAGGCCGTAAGCTCAAGAGTTGGCGACCAATTCCCAATTGGCGATTTTCTTCCAAGTCTCGCATTTCGAGCCTATCTCGGTCTCGTCCATCCTCCACGCTGCTCAACGCCATCACCAATCACCATCACTACCTTGCGTCATCTCGCGCACCTTCATCACCTCCTACCGTCGCCTGTCGTTCATCCGCGTCAGCACTTCACAATGATCGGTCAGAACGTTGCTCGCGCTTCCCGAAGCGGCCTCCGTGCTGCCAACCTCCTTGGCCGTCGAACCATGGTCACCCAGGAGGAGCGATGGACTCTCGAGAACGCACGCAACGCAGGTGCCTTCATCGAGGGCCCCAACAAGGTCCAGCTCAGCCACGTCGTCCCCAACATCGAGGCAAGCTGGAAGGGCCTTTCCAAAGAGGAGCAGTATGGTGTTTTCCGTCAATTGGAGGAGCTCCAGAGGAAAGACTGGAAGGAGCTCAGCGTCGATGAGAAGAAGGCTGGTAAGTAGCGCCATCGCATCCTTCCGACCGACATCATCGCAGTGACGATAGCGTTCGTGCAATCCAGCAGTGTCACGCACGGACATCCGACAGCCACGATGCCAACTGTACGCAGAACGGCTTTCCCGACTTGCTCGTTCCACACGTCTTCGGATGCACCGACTGCGTCATCTACGCCGTCGTCCATCGACGAGAGCCGTCAGGTCGTGTTTCCCTTCTGTCCCTGTCTCACTGCGGTCGATAGGAGCATCGAAGGTACTCTACGTCACAACCTTTGGCTAATCCCATCGTTCTATCTTGTCCGACCTGAATCATCTAAACACACAGCTTACTTCGTCTCGTTCGGTCCTCACGGTCCCCGAAAGCCCATCACTGCCTCCGGTCAGGGTGCCAAGACCTTTGCCGGTGTTGTTGCCGCCCTCGGTGTTACCACGGGTGTCTACTACCTCATGCGCGCAAACGGTGAGTACGACCGCGCTCGCCTCCAAATGCTCGCCCCGCACCTTTCATACTCATCCTTCTCCATCTTCTTTATTTACAGGTGGCGCTCCCGTCAAGACCATGACCAAGGAGTGGCAAGAGGCCTCCAACGAGATCGCCCTCGAACAGAAGCAGAACCCCATCACCGGTATCTCCAGCGACAACTACAAGGGCAAGGGTCACGTTCAGTCCGCATAAGCCTAATGCCTTTCCTCATCGCACCCGCCAAAATATCATTCAACCATCCCATACGCGCACATTCCCGCTGTTCTGTCTCACGTGCGCCGTCTTCGTTGCAGGGAGGAAAGACAATCCTAGATCGATTTTTGCAAACCACATCCAATACAGTCCGAGCTTCTGCGATCCTCTGCATCTCCGACACTGCACATTCGGTCTTCACAACTTTCTCGGTCCGGTCCGAACTTATCAGGCAAACATTTGGCATGGCATCATCACAACTTGGCCGAAGGGTTAGGACCGTCATCCAGCACTTGCACGCCCGTCAGCTTGCTGAGCTCTAAGAGTGCTGGTGTGCAATCGCTCGAGTTGACGCCTGCTGAATTGCAAGGCACAGGACCGAAGAGAGGATTGCAGATCAAGTAGGACTGGTTGGTCAGTGGATGCATCTCGTTGCATTTTACCAGCGAGATGAGACGCTGATATCCACTCTCCGCACTCAGTAGTACGGCGGCAGGTGGACAGTCGATACTCACGGATCGTGGTGATGCCAAGCTTTTGCGCGGCTTTGAGGTTCGGTCCGATGTCGTCCAGGAACACCACCTCCGAAGCTGGCACCTTGAGAAGATCCAGAGCATGCTGATAGAATTCTGGATCCGGTTTCCTATTGAGAGCAAAGCATATCCAAAGTGCGTCAGTGGTCCAGTCGCGGATTCAGCACGCATCTAGATCCGTCTCGGGCACACCTACCTCTTGCCAACGACTGCGCTCTCGATGTAAAAGTCAAACATGCTTCGCAGTTCGTTTTGAGATGCTCCCAGCCCCAAGTGCTGCAACTCTTCGTCCAACGATGGCGCTTTCGTCGTTTCGCCTTGAGCCGAACCCGAAATTTCGGTGGGAGGAGCGAAGTTGTTGGTCAACGCTGCTATCGTGAACTTGCCAGAAGCTGTTGTGGGCAAAATTTGAAAGTTGACTCGGGTCAGTGTTGATGTTGTCGGGGTCAAAGAGGGACACGCTTGGTGGTGGAGACTGACCTTTCAAACGCTGGATGGCTTTGCGCATTCTTGGATCAACCTTTGTCGATTGTCGCATCATCTGTCCAAAGAACTGTCATAGCGAGCGTGGGAGCAAAAGTACTGGTGAGCTATGGTTCAATGCCCTTCATAGATTGCCTGCGCTAGCGACTCACTTCTCGTCCATCGACATGCAGCTTCGTTGGCAGCTTCGGAACCTCTGCATCGTCGCCGTCAATCCCATCAAAGTGTTAACACATCATCGATAGCACCACCTTGTGCGATCAGCAAGCTCACCTTGACCGCGGCTCTTGCAAAACTTGATGTATGCCTCGTTGTTCTTTTCGACGTTGCTCAGCTCGTTTCCGAACCGACGGTAGAAAGTGTACAAATCCAGCTCGCTTCGTTCGAATTTCTGTGTCATGGATGCAGTCGATGAAAGCCGGATAGCATGCCATGAGCCTCTGATTCCTAGTGATGGACCGGCTGAGGCTCACTCACCTGGAAAGCGCCGCCATGACCTTGTGCTGTGATGGCAACATTCAAGTACTGGAACGGCAGTCCGTGCTCCTTCTCATATCTGAACGACGCGATATAAGGAGTATGTGAGCGTCAGCGTATGTCTCCTCGACAGCGAGCAGGCGAGCTTCGCAAGAGTTGGTGCGCTTTCGACTCACTTGTTGATCGCAAACAGCGGGCTTCCGACCACCACACCGCCAATGTCAAAGATGACTGCCTTGAACGTCATTCTGGATACCGAGGGTACCAAAGCCAGGCTTGCTGGTGAGGTCAGGTGGCTGCAAGACGTGCGATGATGGAGGAGGTGGTGGTGATGGTTGGTGGGGATGGTGAGCAGACCCTGTCGGTTGCGATGGTCCTCAGCCGGAAGTCGGGTAGATCAAGACACCGATGCCTGAGCGCAAGTTGATACTCTGTCGTCGCTGCACTGTGTCGTTGTCAGAGTTCCGGCATGTTTTTGCTTTGAAATAAGTGTGTGTCTATGGATAGCTCAATGACCGCTCTCAAAATCGTCCTACACACAAAGGAGAGCTCTGTCAGGGTAACATCCTTTCGACAATTTTGCAGCTAGGTATTTTGTCGCGAAAACGACATTTAGCAATGTATAATAACATGTTTCAATCGCGATTCTAATACCGAGCACAATCTCTTTTGTGACCCATTAGCCATAATCGACAGAGTATTGGCAGCATACGGGGCAGAATAATGGCCAAATGATTGAGGATGCGGTATGTCTTGGATCTTAGGTACCGCAATTGAACAGCTCACTTTGACGTCGCTCGTAACAACAGGAATGTCGGAACACCTGATGAATTTATGGAGCATCCACCTATTGCTCCTCTTCCTTCCGGTGGATCACAACCAGATCACAACCTGGGAAACAGACATGAACGCGATGAGCCAGATAACTTCTTTCATCAGGAGCTTGTTCTTCCACAGAGGAAGTCGTATTGCACTATAATCAGGCAAGAACTGCCCGTTCCATTGCAACTTCGATATTTCCAACATTACGCGATCCCAGAGTCTCTAATATCTTGAGCATGTCAATTTATGTGCATTTCGCGGATTTTTGTCGGGAATTGTCAGATAGTTGCCCTGTTGTTTATGTTTTCATTGACGTCTCTTCTACATAAACAGTCGTCACTTTGTCTCTAATCATTTTATTCCGCGTGTATCTGAGAAAAACTTATTTGCTCGATACTCACTCAGCAATCAATGACCTGGAGGTGTCGTGCCTGCGTCTTTGATACAATTTTCGGTACCGTCTCAAGCTCGAAAATCATCAATCAGAGATTGTATGTTGATTTTGGGAAAAAGTAGCCGAGCTTCGTTTTTTCAAATAAACAGGCAGAAAGAGAATTGCACGACCACCCAGGCAAAGAATATGAGGAATCATATTGGCCTTGTAGGCTAAATATCCGTAGGTTGTCAGGAATTGATTTTGCGACCACAATTTCGTCGTCAAGTACGACTGTCACAAGCAAGATGTTTGTATCATTCTTACTTGCCGGAATATATTGGGAAGAAAAAACAACATTTTCAAGGAAGGGATTTGGCAGAAATGTAGTCTCGTCAGGTTTTTAAGACAGCAGCTTGCTATCATTTGCGACGCTGTTCAGTGCCGACGCTATCTCGCAGTGGGAATGCGTATGCACGATCTCGACCCCCAGATGTGAGGCGGTACTAAAGGTCGGAGCGAAACAGGAATGGGCCTGACGGTTTCGAGCTGCGAGTGCTGCTCACAGGTGATACACGGTCACATCCATGCTCACATTTGCTGAACCACGACGTCTGTCGACGACGACCATACGGCAAGGACTGGTCGACAAGCGGTCTCAACCGGTCCACCAGTGATTACCCCACAACCCAGTGCATCATCACACTTGACGGCCACAACCTACCGCATCACAGATCAGCTCACCAAGAGTGTCATCCAACAAGCTTCTCGCTGGAGGGCAAAGCATCAGTCTTCCATTTCGGGCGCGTGATACACTGAAGAAGAAAGTCCATGTTTATACAATGTGGTTGACCTGTAACAAGATCTATATACGATACATGATAGCGATGCGATGCTGAACGAACCCCCCTCAAAACCATCCATCGTCATTCTCTTTCCCCTTCCCGCCCTCCTCACCATCCCCCCTCGCACCCCTCCCCTTATGACCGCCACTCGACCCTTCGCCATGCCCTTCCTGACTGCCATCCATCCTCTTCATCAGATCGCCCCAAGCAGTCGCCTCGAATGACTCGATCACCGGCGATGCGCGCAATTCCAGATCCTTAAGCGACGGCAGCGCCGGCGTCAGCGTCAAGCTGGGCTTCACCTTGGCATCCTTCGCTGTTGTCGACGCCTCCGTGCCAGGAATCTGCAAACTCGACAGCACAGGTCGGGACGACCCGCTCGGACCCTCCTCTTCATGCACAAGGATCGTCGGCACCGCCTCACTCCTGTGCATCTCGTCCCGAAGAGCCAAGAACCTCCTCCTCCAGTAGCTCATCTGCAACAGCCCGCGCACGCGATCGAGTCGAATGCGGTGCTCGATCTGCTCCGCCAGCTGCTTCCTTTCGATGAGCTCCTCGACGTTGAGCGCCTCGGTCTCGTCGACGAGCTTGGTGCGTGCCAGCAGCAGCAGCATGTCGGTGAACGAGATGCCCTTGCGGGGATGAAGCAGCATCACGGCTTCGTGGTAGAGTCGATTGAAGCGCTGCCTGCGCATGCGCAGATCCTTGGTGTCCACCGCCGACAAGACGCGAGCTAGTTTTTCAGCCTCGGTCGGGGGTGTAGCCGACGACGACGATGGCCATGCGAAGAATCCTTGCCCGTCCTTGTCCTTTTCCTTATTGTCGCGCAGAGGCGAACGCAAAGGAGAAGAAGCATTCCTCAAAAAGTCAAAAGCGCCTTTACCTCTCGCCTCCGACGACGGGCTTGGAGAAGCACGCGGGTCCTGCTCTAGAGCGGCTCTCAGCGTCCGCAAATTGCATTCCGGCGGATACAAGCCCACCTCCAGCGCCCCTTTGACAGAAGACAGGAAGGGCACGATCTGGTCCTTCTGAATGTAGCCCTTCCTCTGACGGTCAAAGTGCGCCCAGCTGCTCTTGAAATGACGAATGTCCGAGGGCGTGAGGATCGCCTTGCTTCCCAGATCGAAGATGTAGGAAAAATTCTCGACGACCGTACCCGTGAACATATTGAGGAAGATGTACATCGAGATGACGTTCCAGCCGATGAAGAGCGCATACGCCCAGGGCTGACTGCCGCAGTCGGTCATGAGGTAGCTTGCGGCCGGCGTGCATTGAGGCGGCGACAGCGTGTAGTCGTGCATGAACGAATTCCATCCCTCGCCCGTCGAGATCATACTGAGGAACACCATCGAACCGATAAAGGTTGAAAAGTTCTTGGAGTAAGTCTCGTTGGCTCCCCACTTCGTCAATCCAAACACCTCGAGCAGCATGATGGCCCACACCAAGAACATGGTAAGCCACAAGAGGAAAAGGCTGAGGATGGCGGGCAAGGATGCAAAAGCCGTCTTGAAGAGCTGATTGAGCGCATGGTTCTTCTGCACCAGCTTGAGCGCAACGCACGTCAGGAACAGTTTCTGGAACTGCACCACGACGCCGGTATCTCCACTGTTGGTCAACAGCGGAAGCGTGGTAGCGAGTGTGCCGGACACGACGAACAGGTCGTACAGATTCCAAGGGTTCTCCCGGTAGCTCCGCCAGCCCAGTCCGAGCAGACGGGCGACAATATCCAGGGCGTAGATGGCCGTGTAGCCGAGGTAGAGCGCATCACGAAGCTGGTTGGCCCAAGTCGGATCAGAGTACTGCTGCGTCATGAGCGTGACAAGGGTGGCCATGTACACCAACGTCATGGTGCGACTCCACCACCCGTTCTTGTTGAGCATACGATCGTAGCACCAAGCTCTCACGGGCTGAGACGGGCGATGCTTGGGCCTCTTGGACGGTCGCTGACGAAGAATCAATCTGCGCAGATCGACCCACTGCCTCTGACCCGCCGTCTGGAAAGCAGCGCCCGAAAAGGTCTGGAAGTTTTCGATGATGACCGACACGAAGAGTGTCAAGACGGTGGTGCTGCCTACCAAGTTATAGATGAGGAAGAAGAGCGCATTGACCTGGCGATTGTCGTTCTGCAACTGCTGATCTTTTCCGGCGACGCTCATGGCAGTCGACATGACGTTGATCCAACCTTCGAGCGAGATAATCTCGAACAGGATCAGCATGGCTCCCTTGAAGTCGTCAAACGAGTAGACGCTGCCTTCCGTCGGGTTCCCCCACACGCGAGGAGCCAGGAAATCAAAGTTGCCCGGCGAGCTGACATACTCTCCGATGCAGTCAAACTTGGTCTGGATGGAGTTGGAGCCATCATTGCACGAGTAGAGCAAGCCTCCAAACAAGTTCTGTCCCCATACAGCATACGGGATGATGTAGAGGATCGACAGGATCGAGGCGTCGAGGATGCGACCGGCGCCTGCAATCATGACGGCGTGAAACGTGTCGCGCATGAGTGAAGACAGATTGATCAGTCTGAGTGCACGGAAGGCTTTCAAGGCACGGGTGAATCTCGAGACACCTCCGATGACGGCGAGTTCGGTGATGACGTTGACGAGCAGCGTGATGAGCACGAAGAGATCGAGCGAGTTCCAGACGCTGAGCACGTACGCGTTTGGCGTAAAAGCGAGTCCGTCGGCGATGGTCTTGACCAGGAATTCGGCAAAGAAGAGCGAAGACAGACTGATCTCGAGGATCGAGAACCACGAGGCTCGGATGAGGCCGTATTTTGCGTAGTATTCGCGTCGGTAGACGGGCGTAGCAATGGCAGCAGAGACGACCGAGCCAACGATGCCGAGGAAGACGGCGACCTGAAAGAGCTTGTGTCGGAAAGGCGAAACCTGCCGTCCGAAAAGGCGCTCGCCATGCGAGGAAGGGACCAGACTCTGGCAGAAGCGACGGAGCCGATTGTGGTTGGAGAAGAGAAAGTACGACTTGTCGTAGGATGGATGGGAAGCGATGAATCGAGCTTGCTGTATGCGCGCGTCGCTGTAAGAGCGTGGTTTGAATCCCTGAGAAGCACCATAGGCGCCGAATTCGGAGGCGAGACCGAGATCGGAGCGCATCCTCTGAAGTCTTCGCTCGCTTGCAAACTGGTGGGCTGCTTGGTCGGACGGGTCGGCATCGTAGGCAGAGCTCGGACCGCCAGGGTGTAGGAGATCGTCTACGTGGATGCTGCTACGCAGTCTGCGGGCCTGCAGATTGTCAAGAGGCACCTCCTCCTCGGGCTGATCTAGGCGGAGCATCTTTCGGACCGTGTTGACCGTGCGATGAGCGGTCGCCGTCGAGGTGTCCATGACGTGATGCATAGACATGGGGCGTTGCTTCTTCACTTGATCTGCACGATCGTCCAGCCTGGAACCTCCAATGATCTTGTTGGTTTGACCACTGCTGCTGCCTCCGTGATCGCTGCGACCATGCTCAGAGCCGGCTGAGCCTGTGTGAGCTGCATTGTGTCGCCTGAGCCATCGGTAGGGGCTAAGTTTGTTGAGAAGACGTGCAGTCAAGGACAAGGAAGGAGGTTCGTTGCGACGCAGATACTGCTCGAGTTGCTGCTGACGCTTTTCGTGCTCTGCGACGCTGAAGTTCTCGTTGATGACGGCAATGAACATCTGTAGCACGATGAAGTTGGCGAAGAGGAACCAGCCCGACAGAAAGATACCGGCGATGACGGCCTGCTTGAATTCGACCTCGTTGGAGGTAGCGCTGAAGAGGACGTCGGTCCAGTTTTCCGAAGTGAAGATCTGATACATGGCGAGGAAGGAGTTGAAGGAGTGCTTGAACGTCATCTCGGTCCACTGACCTTCGCTCTCCTGCGGAATGTCCCCGCGGAAAAGCTGCGTGGAGATCAAGGAAGCGAGACCGACCATGAGCAGCAAGAAAAGCACCATGTTGAGCATCTTGTTGAGCGAGCCAAAGGCGCGGACGAGCAGGACCCGCATACGCGGAATGGCAGCGATGACTCGATAGAAACGGGCGAGCTGGAAGAAGGTAAGCCACGGGTAGACCTGAGAAGACTTGATGACGGGAATCTGAATGAGGCTGGTGACCAAAGCCAAGAAGAAATCGGCACGGTTCTGTTTCGAGGCCAAGAAGCCACGCCAATCGCCATCGAGGACAAAAGCAAGGAAACGCATGGCGATCTCGAAATCGAATGCGAGGGTGAAGTAGAGTTCGATCCTGGATCGCTTCTGGATCTCGGCCGGTCGCAGGTAGGTGGCGCGCGACGCCTGAATGGCGACATCAGCGATGATGGCGAGGATCCAAAGATACTTTGTGTAGCTCCACACCCTTTTGAAGCCTACTGCGATGATCTTGAGTCTTCCTTTCTGAGGCTGCTTCTCGTCGTCCTCGGGCTTGTCTTGGAGCTTCTGATCTGCGAAAGCACTGCGCTGGGTGCGTGCGGTCAAGGTGGCAAAACTGTTTGTGATGACGGCGACGAACAAATTGGCGAGCCAAAAGTTGAGGATGATGATGCCGACGATAAAGTAGATGCAGGAAGCATAGTAGTCGGCGTCGATCATGTCGTACATGGTTTGCGACCAATTGTTGGACGAGATGACGATGACGACTTCGAGGAGCGAAGTGACGATGTTGTCGAACGACTGGGTGTTGGTTTGCGGATTGCTGGATTGCTCCTGACACACTTGACCGCGTGGACAGATGAAGCCCTTGGGGGACGAGCCGGATGGGCTGCCATCGACGAGGACGTGACCGAGCTTCTGACCGGCAGTGGTGAGGTAGCCTCCGCACAGCTGCGAGAGAGTGTTGTTGTTGCCCGGCTGACCATTGAGGTCGCCGACCCAGACACAGTTCCTGCGATAGGAGCCCTCGAAACTCTGGATGCCGATGATGCCGAAGAGAAGCATGGCGAAGCCGGTGAAGAAGGTGACACTGAGCAGGATGAAGGCAGAGGTCTTGAGGGAATGCAGGATGGTAGTAGTTCCGCTGGTCGCAGTGAGCAGACGGGCGCAGCGGAGGACACTGAGTGCACGAAAGATGTAGATGTGGTGATTGTTGGCCGACTCTTGGCCAGCGACGGCGAGAGCGAAAGCGATCCAAAAGGAGACGACGGCGACCAGATCGACACGATTCCATGAATGGCGCAAGTAGGCGTGATGGACCGCCTGTACTCGTTGCTTTTCGAAGGCTTCGGCGAAAGGCGTCCTTGCGTTTTGCCAGAATGAGGGTGCAGAGGATTCTGAAAGGAACATGCTTGTCTCGCTCTGGTTGAGACGTCGGCCGGGATGCCGAGTGTGTTGAGCTGGATGTGCAGGGTCATCGCCATGGTCTTGCGAATAGGCAGCCTTGTGGGAAGTTGCAGCTCTGCGTGATTCCATGTACGTTTCTGTGAAACCCTGATCACCAGCGAGCACCTTGTGAGCTTTGTCTTTGAGACTACCGCCCAAGAGACCGAGTGTGTCGAGCGTGTTGGATCTGGACATTTGACGTCTGTGTTCGGATTGAGCGGGTATCGACTCTTTGGCGTCCGGTGAGTCAGGCTGATCGGGCGAAGCGACCGGGATGGGTGCAGCGATGAGCGGTGGTGGGTTGATGATCAAGCCGGACACGATGATGCGTGCGAGGATCTCTATCGTATAGATAGCAAAGATGGCAAGCAGGATGTAGTCGGTGATACCGCCAAAATAGTTGGCCGGTCTCGGATGTGTGTACACACTTGGAGCAGACTGGACGACCAAGGTGACGGTGTTTGCCAGGATGAGGAGCAGGATGAGTGGTTCGATCCACCATTTTGTGAGGAGAGCGGCAAGAGACTTTCGGACGGAGCTGTCAGGACTGAAAATGCCTAGAGTCTTGCCTCGTAACAGCTGCAGCTGGTGTGTGCGTGGATTGATCTCATCGGATGAAGATGGTTGCTGATCAACACGGGCTGTTGCGGCGGACGAGTCGCTCTCTTCGGCGTCTTGATCTGTGAGTGGGACGTGAGGATGGTTGGGATGATGGTGGACGACGCGACGACTCATCCTGCGTATGGATTTGCTGAGGCGATCGAAGCCGGACTTTGCCCTGTGATAATTTGAGGGAGCGTAAACATCTGCGCTAGACTTGAGTGTTGAGTGGTCCGCCTGTTCCATCGCATCAGGCGAGGCAGTGCGATTGAACTCATGCTGATCTGGCTCATGATATCTGACTGAAGTACGTGCTTTGCCGTCGGGATGCGATGTGAGCCGGGTTCGATCATTGTCGTCGGTGGTGAAAGTAGCGTCAGACTCGCGACTGTAGCCATAGTGCATAGATTGAGCGGCAAGCGGAAGGGACGAGCTGCGTCGTGGGGGTGCGTCGGTGGTAGGCGAAGGGAAGCCATGGGATTGAGGCTGTGGTGAGAGATCGAGTGGACCTCTGAGGATGCCTGCATCAACGGAAGACACGTTGCGGTGGTGGTGAGAGCTGCCGGAAGGGCCAGCTATTGGAGGATGATGTGGGTAAGGAGCGCTTTCATCGGTCCAGCTGAGTCGCCTCATGAGCCTGTCATCGTTGGAGAGGAGGGGAGAATTGAGCGGGCTCTGTGCGAGATTCGAGGTCCATGCTGGTAGTGATGGGTTTGGACTGGCGGACGAGAGCTCTGGCATGTAGGTGTTGCCGTAGTAGTACGAGTTGATGTAGATGTCCGAGTTGTGGTCGGGGATGCTGCTTGCGCCAAAGGAGTCGCGAGGCTGAGGCGAGGTTGCGGCATCTGTGTATGGAGGATGTAGATTGTGGTGCGCCTGAGACTGCGTATCCGAGTCGGGATCGGTGTTAGTCGGTCGACTCATGATTGTGGCGGCGTCGACGTGGATCGCCTCTGCTGAGCCATGATCTTTGGGGAGTTGAGATGATGGCAGTGGTGACGACGGCACTTCCGAATGGTGCTGACTGGTCTCGTCGGAAGTTACGATGCGAAAAGCCACGTCGGTGACATGTCCGACGTCGGATGTCGAACAAAAAGTGTACGGCGTGTGCTGCGTGTTCCTTGCAGAATTCACACATACAGCAAACGAACCCTGAGCTCAAATTTCGCTCGCCTCCTTTTTCCGAAAAATCATCACACGTCGGAGCAGCCAAGACGTTGCCAAAACCTTATCACTGCCAGAGTCACCAACAGAACAGAGCTGCCATCCGGACTGAGCCTTCGTGATCGGCAGCACATCCGTGATCGCTAGCACAGCATCGGATGACCGAACAGTGTCGGCTGTGACACCGAAAGTGTGATGGTTCTCGTTGATTGTAGTGGGTTGGCTTGGTGGGGGGCTGTGCTGCTTGTGTGTCTCAATCACTGCATCGACGTGCATGAAGTGGAGTGCGGCGGGTATGAGCTTAACAGTTTACTGTAGCGATTGCAATTAGGTGGCTCTTAGTAATCTGATCGTTCCGCTGAAACTGACGCGTTCTTCTCTCTCCACTTTTGGCGCAGCCAAGCATGGGCCAACCAAACCAACACTCTCGACACCACCATCATCACCACCACCAGTACGACTGCCCCTACACATCATGTCGTATGATCGAGGTGAGCATCGTCTGCGATACATACATCCCCGAATGCTGTGCTAACTCTGCTTCCCCTCTCCGCTTCCACAGCCCTCACCGTCTTTTCCCCCGACGGGCACCTCTTCCAAGTCGAATACGCCCTCGAAGCGGTGCGCAAAGGAACCTGCGCAGTCGGCGTTCGCGGAAAGGATGTCGTAGTCCTCGGCGTCGAAAAGAAATCTGTCCTCCAACTTCAAGACGCACGAACCATCCGTAAGACAGCCATGCTCGACGACCACATCTGCCTCGCCTTTGCCGGTCTCACCGCCGACGCACGCATCCTCATCGACAAGGCACGAACAGAGTGTCAATCCCATCGTCTCACCGTCGAGGACCCGGTCACCGTAGACTACATCACCCGCCACGTCGCAGGAATCCAGCAAAAGTACACCCAGTCCGGCGGTGTACGTCCCTTTGGCATCTCGACGCTCATCATCGGTTTCGACGCAAACGACGCAAAACCAAAGCTCTACCAGACGGAGCCTAGTGGAATGTACTCGGCCTGGAAGGCGAACGCCATCGGTCGAAGTTCCAAGACTGTACGAGAGTTTTTGGAAAAGAATCACAAGGACGACTTGACCAAAGACGAAACCATCAAGCTCGCCATCAAGAGTTTGCTCGAGGTCGTCCAGACCGGCGCAAAGAACATCGAGATCGCCCTCATGGAAGGTCACGGAAAGGTCAGGAACGTCGAGTTGGCAGAGATCGAGAAGTTTGTGGAGCAGATCAATGCAGAGAAGGAGGTTGAGGCAGAGAGGAGGAGGAACCGTCTAGCTGCTACTGCTGGTGCACAGGCTTCCATGTCGTAGGGCGTACTCGAAAACATTGTCTTGAGAATGCAGGTCCGGATGGGTGTGATGACTGTGAGCCAAGCTGCCAGACAGCATTTGAGCTTTGTCCACGTCGCCGTCCGTGGTGCCCAACCGACTGTTGCACTCGTGTTCATGTCGAGACTTGAACTGCCTGTCGCTTGCTCTCGCAGCCTCTTCTGCCACCCGTGCACAAGCAGTGATGAGATCAGTCTAACTTTTATTCAAAAGGGAGACAACTGACATTGGTGGCAGAAATCATCGCTGGACAGGGGGGGGGG